>NW_026690084.1:300000-494945 GCF_943734765.1 Anopheles ziemanni
TTTATTTATTAATTTTTTTCTTTTAAGTTTTTAGTTAAAGAAAGAAAAACATGGTCCGGAGCATGTTGGATGGTGCTTAATTTTGCTAGAAACAACGTAAAAAGTAGTCTGTAGCATTGAAGAAGGTGCTTTATTTTGCTGGGAAGAACGTTAAAAGTAGTCCGGAGCATTGTGGATGGTGCTTACCTTTGCTTGGAAAAACGAAAAACGTGGTCTGAAGCATGTTGAATTGGGGTTAGTTTTATTTATTTATTTTTTTTTAAGTGTTTAGTTAAAGAAAGAAAAACATGGTCCGGAGCTTGTTGGATGGTGCTTAATTTTGCTAGAAAGAACGTAAAAAGTAGTTTGTAGCATTGGAGAAGGTGCTTAATTTTGCTGGGAAGAACGTAAAAAGTAGTCCGGAGCATGGTAGATGGTGCTGACCTTTGCTTGGAAGAACGACAAACATGGTCTGAAGCATGTTGAATTGGGCTTAGTTTTATTTATTTATTTTTTTTTTAAGTTTTGAGTTAAAGAAAGAAAAACATGGTCCGGAGCATGTTGGATGGTGCTTAATTTTGCTAGAAAGAACGTAAAAAGTAGTTTGTAGCATTGGAGAAGGTGCTTAATTTTGCTGGGAAGAACGTAAAAAGTAGTCCGGAGCATTGTGGATGGTGCTTACCTTTGCTTGGAAGAACGACAAACATGGTCTGAAGCATGTTGAATTGGGCTTAGTTTTATTTATTTATTTTTTTTTTAAGTTTTTAGTTAAAGAAAGAAAAACATGGTCCGGAGCATGTTGGATGGTGCTTAATTTTGCTAGAAACAACGTAAAAAGCAGTTTGTAGCATTGGAGAAGGTGCTTAATTTTGCTGGGAAGAACGTTAAAAGTAGTCTGGAGCATTGTGGATGGTGCTTACCTTTGCATGGAAGAACGACAAACATGGTCTGAAGCATGTTGAATTGGGCTTAGTTTTATTAATTTATTTTTTGTTTAAGTTTTTAGTTAAAGAAAGAAAAACATGGTCCGGAGCATGTTGGATGGTGCTTAATTTTGCTAGAAAGAACGTAAAAAGTAGTTTGTAGCATTGGAGAAGGTGCTTAATTTTGCTGGGAACAACGTTAAAAGTAGTCCGGAGCATTATGGATGGTGCTTACCTTTGATTGGAAGAACGACAAACATGGTCTGAAGCATGTTGAATTGGGCTTAGTTTTATTAATTTATTTTTTTAAAGTTTTTAGTTAAAGAAAGAAAAACATGGTCCGGAGCATGTTGGATGGTGCTTAATTTTGCTAGAAAGAACGTAAAAAGTAGTTTGTAGCATTGGAGAAGGTGCTTAATTTTGCTGGGAAGAACGTTAAAAGTAGTCCGGAGCATTGTGGATGGTGCTTACCTTTGCTTGGAAGAACGACAAACATGGTCTGAAGCATGTTGAATTGGGCTTAGTTTTATTAATTTATTTTTTTTTTAAGTTTTTAGTTAAAGAAAGAAAAACATGGTCCGGAGCATGTTGGATGGTGCTTAATTTTGCTAGAAAGAACGTAAAAAGTAGTCTGTTGCATTGGAGAAGGTGCTTAATTTTGCTGGGAAGAACGTTAAAAGTAGTCCGGAGCATTATGGATGGTGCTTACCTTTGCTTGGAAGAACGACAAACATGGTCTGAAGCATGTTGAATTGGGCTTAGTTTTATTAATTTATTTTTTTAAAGTTTTTAGTTAAAGAAAGAAAAACATGGTCCGGAGCATGTTGGAAGGTGCTTAATTTTGCTAGAAAGAACGTAAAAAGTAGTTTGTAGCAATGGAGTAGGTGCTTGATTTTGCTGGGAAGAACGTTAAAAGTAGTCCGGAGCATTGTAGATGGTGCTTACCTTTACATGGAAGAACGACAAACATGGTCTGAAGCATGTTGAATTGGGCTTAGTTTTATTAATTTATTTTTTTTTTAAGTTTTTAGTTAAAGAAAGAAAAACATGGTCCGGAGCATGTTGGATGGTGCTTAATTTTGCTAGAAAGAACGTAAAAAGTAGTTTGT
Organism: Anopheles ziemanni; assembly: GCF_943734765.1. Taxonomy (NCBI): domain Eukaryota; kingdom Metazoa; phylum Arthropoda; class Insecta; order Diptera; family Culicidae; genus Anopheles; species Anopheles ziemanni. The sequence goes on from NW_026690084.1 coordinate 302,012, forward strand.
AGCATTGGAGAAGGTGCTTAATTTTGCTGGGAAGAACGTAAAAAGTAGTCCGGAGCATTGTGGATGGTGCTTACCTTTGCTTGGAAGAACGACAAACATGGTCTGAAGCATGTTGAATTGGGCTTAGTTTTATTTATTTATTTTTTTTTTAAGTTTTTAGTTAAAGAAAGAAAAACATGGTCCGGAGCATGTTGGATGGTGCTTAATTTTGCTAGAAACAACGTAAAAAGCAGTTTGTAGCATTGGAGAAGGTGCTTAATTTTGCTGGGAAGAACGTTAAAAGTAGTCTGGAGCATTGTGGATGGTGCTTACCTTTGCATGGAAGAACGACAAACATGGTCTGAAGCATGTTGAATTGGGCTTAGTTTTATTTATTTATTTTTTTTTTTAAGTTTTTAGTTAAAGAAAGAAAAACATGGTCCGGAGCATGTTGGATGGTGCTTAATTTTGCTAGAAAGAACGTAAAAAGCAGTTTGTAGCATTGGAGAAGGTGCTTAATTTTGCTGGGAAGAACGTTAAAAGTAGTCCGGAGCATTGTGGATGGTGCTTACCTTTGCTTGGAAGAACGAAAAACGTGGTCTGAAGCATGTTGAATTGGGCTTAGTTTTATTAATTTATTTTTTTTAAGTTTTTAGTTAAAGAAAGAAAAACATGGTCCGGAGCATGTTGGATGGTGCTTAATTTTGCTAGAAAGAACGTAAAAAGTAGTCTGTTGCATTGGAGAAGGTGCTTAATTTTGCTGGGAAGAACGTTAAAAGTAGTCCGGAGCATTGTGGATGGTGCTTACCTTTGCTTGGAAGAACGAAAAACGTGGTCTGAAGCATGTTGAATTGGGCTTAGTTTTATTAATTTATTTTTTTTTAAGTTTTTAGTTAAAGAAAGAAAAACATGGTCCGGAGCATGTTGGATGGTGCTTAATTTTGCTAGAAAGAACGTAAAAAGTAGTTTGTAGCATTGGAGAAGGTGCTTAATTTTGCTGGGAAGAACGTTAAAAGTAGTCCGGAGCATTGTGGATGGTGCTTACCTTTGCATGGAAGAACGACAAACATGGTCTGAAGCATGTTGAATTGGGCTTAGTTTTATTAATTTATTTTTTGTTTAAGTTTTTAGTTAAAGAAAGTAAAACATGGTCCGGAGCATGTTGGATGGTGCTTAATTTTGCTAGAAAGAACGTAAAAAGTAGTCTGTAGCATTGGAGAAGGTGCTTAATTTTGCTTGGAAGAACGTTAAAAGTAGTCCGGAGCATTGTAGATGGTGCTTACCTTTACATGGAAGAACGACAAACATGGTCTGAAGCATGTTGAATTGTGCTTAGTTTTATTTATTAATTTTTTTCTTTTAAGTTTTTAGTTAAAGAAAGAAAAACATGGTCCGGAGCATGTTGGATGGTGCTTAATTTTGCTAGAAAGAACGTAAAAAGTAGTTTGTAGCATTGGAGAAGGTGCTTAATTTTGCTGGGAAGAACGTTAAAAGTAGTCCGGAGCATTGTGGATGGTGCTTACATTTGCATGGAAGAACGACAAACATGGTCTGAAGCATGTTGAATTGTGCTTAGTTTTATTTATTAATTTCTTTCTTTTAAGTTTTTAGTTAAAGAGAGAAAAACATGGTCCGGAGCATGTTGGATGGTGCTTAATTTTGCTAGAATGAACGTAAAAAGTAGTTTGTTGCATTGGAGAAGGTGCTTAATTTTGCTTGGAAGAACGTTAAAAGTAGTCCGGAGCATTGTGGATGGTGCTTACCTTTGCATGGAAGAACGACAAACATGGTCTGAAGCATGTTGAATTGGGCTTAGTTTTATTAATTTATTTTTTTTAAGTTTTTAGTTAAAGAAAGAAAAACATGGTCCGGAGCATGTTGGATGGTGCTTAATTTTGCTAGAAAGAACGTAAAAAGTAGTCTGTTGCATTGGAGAAGGTGCTTAATTTTGCTTGGAAGAACGTTAAAAGTAGTCCGGAGCATTGTAGATGGTGCTTACCTTTACATGGAAGAACGACAAACATGGTCTGAAGCATGTTGAATTGTGCTTAGTTTTATTTATTAATTTCTTTCTTTTAAGATTTTAGTTAAAGAAAGAAAAACATGGTCCGGAGCATGTTGGATGGTGCTTAATTTTGCTAGAATGAACGTAAAAAGTAGTTTGTTGCATTGGAGAAGGTGCTTAATTTTGCTTGGAAGAACGTTAAAAGTAGTCCGGAGCATTGTGGATGGTGCTTACCTTTGCATGGAAGAACGACAAACATGGTCTGAAGCATGTTGAATTGGGCTTAGTTTTATTAATTTATTTTTTTTAAGTTTTTAGTTAAAGAAAGAAAAACATGGTCCGGAGCATGTTGGATGGTGCTTAATTTTGCTAGAAAGAACGTAAAAAGTAGTCTGTTGCATTGGAGAAGGTGCTTAATTTTGCTTGGAAGAACGTTAAAAGTAGTCCGGAGCATTGTAGATGGTGCTTACCTTTACATGGAAGAACGACAAACATGGTCTGAAGCATGTTGAATTGTGCTTAGTTTTATTTATTAATTTCTTTCTTTTAAGTTTTTAGTTAAAGAAAGAAAAACATGGTCCGGAGCATGTTGGATGGTGCTTAATTTTGCTAGAATGAACGTAAGAAGTAGTTTGTTGCATTGGAGAAGGTGCTTAATTTTGCTGGGAAGAACGTTAAAAGTAGTCCGGAGCATTGTGGATGGTGCTTACCTTTGTTTGGAAGAACGACAAACACGGTCTGAAGCATGTTGAATTGGGCTTAGTTTTATTAATTTATTTTTTTTTTAAGTTTTTAGTTAAAGAAAGAAAAACATGGTCCGGAGCATGTTGGATGGTGCTTAATTTTGCTAGAAAGAACGTAAAAAGTAGTTTGTAGCATTGGAGAAGGTGCTTAATTTTGCTGGGAACAACGTTAAAAGTAGTCCGGAGCATTATGGATGGTGCTTACCTTTGATTGGAAGAACGACAAACATGGTCTGAAGCATGTTGAATTGGGCTTAGTTTTATTAATTTATTTTTTTTTTAAGTTTTTAGTTAAAGAAAGAAAAACATGGTCCGGAGCATGTTGGATGGTGCTTAATTTTGCTAGAAAGAACGTAAAAAGCAGTTTGTAGCATTGGAGAAGGTGCTTAATTTTGCTGGGAAGAACGTTAAAAGTAGTCCGGAGCATTGTGGATGGTGCTTACCTTTGCATGGAAGAACGACAAACATGGTCTGAAGCATGTTGAATTGGGCTTAGTTTTATTTATTTTTTTTTTTTTTAAGTTTTTAGTTAAAGAAAGAAAAACATGCTCCGGAGCATGTTGGATGGTGCTTAATTTTGCTAGAAAGAACGTAAAAATTAGTTTGTAGCATTGGAGAAGGTGCTTAATTTTGCTGGGAAGAACGTTAAAAGTAGTCCGGAGCATTGTGGATGGTGCTTACCTTTGATTGGAAGAACGACAAACATGGTCTGAAGCATGTTGAATTGGGCTTAGTTTTATTAATTTATTTTTTTTAAGTTTTTAGTTGAAGAAAGAAAAACATGCTCCGGAGCATGTTGGAAGGTGCTTAATTTTGCTAGAAAGAACGTAAAAAGTAGTTTGTAGCAATGGAGAAGGTGCTTAATTTTGCTGGGAAGCCGTTAAAAGTAGTCCGGAGCATTGTGGATGGTGCTTACCTTTGCTTGGAAGAACGAAAAACGTGGTCTGAAGCATGTTGAATTGGGCTTAGTTTTATTAATTTATTTTTTTTTTAAGTTTTTAGTTAAAGAAAGAAAAACATGGTCCGGAGCATGTTGGATGGTGCTTAATTTTGCTAGAAAGAACGTAAAAAGTAGTCTGTTGCATTGGAGAAGGTGCTTAATTTTGCTGGGAAGAACGTTAAAAGTAGTCCGGAGCATTGTGGATGGTGCTTACCTTTGTTTGGAAGAACGACAAACATGGTCTGAAGCATGTTGAATTGGGCTTAGTTTTATTAATTTATTTTTTTTAAGTTTTTAGTTAAAGAAAGAAAAACATGGTCCGGAGCATGTTGGATGGTGCTTAATTTTGCTAGAAAGAACGTAAAAAGCAGTTTGTAGCATTGGAGAAGGTGCTTAATTTTGCTGGGAACAACGTTAAAAGTAGTCCGGAGCATTATGGATGGTGCTTACCTTTGATTGGAAGAACGACAAACATGGTCTGAAGCATGTTGAATTGGGCTTAGTTTTATTAATTTATTTTTTGTTTAAGTTTTTAGTTAAAGAAAGAAAAACATGGTCCGGAGCATGTTGGATGGTGCTTAATTTTGCTAGAAAGAACGTAAAAAGCAGTTTGTAGCATTGGAGAAGGTGCTTAATTTTGCTGGGAAGAACGTTAAAAGTAGTCCGGAGCATTGTGGATGGTGCTTACCTTTGTTTGGAAGAACGACAAACATGGTCTGAAGCATGTTGAATTGGGCTTAGTTTAATTAATTTATTTTTTTTTTAAGTTTTTAGTTAAAGAAAGAAAAACATGGTCCGGAGCATGTTGGATGGTGCTTAATTTTGCTAGAAAGAACGTAAAAAGTAGTTTGTAGCAATGGAGTAGGTGCTTAATTTTGCTGGGAAGAACGTTAAAAGTAGTCCGGAGCATTGTGGATGGTGCTTACCTTTGTTTGGAAGAACGACAAACATGGTCTGAAGCATGTTGAATTGGGCTTAGTTTTATTAATTTATTTTTTTTTTAAGTTTTTAGTTAAAGAAAGAAAAACATGGTCCGGAGCATGTTGGATGGTGCTTAATTTTGCTAGAAAGAACGTAAAAAGCAGTTTGTAGCATTGGAGAAGGTGCTTAATTTTGCTGGGAACAACGTTAAAAGTAGTCCGGAGCATTATGGATGGTGCTTACCTTTGATTGGAAGAACGACAAACATGGTCTGAAGCATGTTGAATTGGGCTTAGTTTTATTAATTTATTTTTTGTTTAAGTTTTTAGTTAAAGAAAGAAAAACATGGTCCGGAGCATGTTGGATGGTGCTTAATTTTGCTAGAAAGAACGTAAAAAGCAGTTTGTAGCATTGGAGAAGGTGCTTAATTTTGCTGGGAAGAACGTTAAAAGTAGTCCGGAGCATTGTGGATGGTGCTTACCTTTGCATGGAAGAACGACAAACATGGTCTGAAGCATGTTGAATTGGGCTTAGTTTTATTTATTTATTTTTTTTTTAAGTTTTTAGTTAAAGAAAGAAAAACATGCTCCGGAGCATGTTGGATGGTGCTTAATTTTGCTAGAAACAACGTAAAAAGTAGTTTGTAGCATTGGAGAAGGTGCTTAATTTTGCTGGGAAGAACGTTAAAAGTAGTCCGGAGCATTGTGGATGGTGCTTACCTTTGATTGGAAGAACGACAAACATGGTCTGAAGCATGTTGAATTGGGCTTAGTTTTATTAATTTATTTTTTTTAAGTTTTTAGTTAAAGAAAGAAAAACATGGTCCGGAGCATGTTGGATGGTGCTTAATTTTGCTAGAAAGAACGTAAAAAGCAGTTTGTAGCATTGGAGAAGGTGCTTAATTTTGCTGGGAACAACGTTAAAAGTAGTCCGGAGCATTATGGATGGTGCTTACCTTTGATTGGAAGAACGACAAACATGGTCTGAAGCATGTTGAATTGGGCTTAGTTTTATTAATTTATTTTTTGTTTAAGTTTTTAGTTAAAGAAAGAAAAACATGGTCCGGAGCATGTTGGATGGTGCTTAATTTTGCTAGAAAGAACGTAAAAATTAGTTTGTAGCATTGGAGAAGGTGCTTAATTTTGCTGGGAAGAACGTTAAAAGTAGTCCGGAGCATTGTGGATGGTGCTTACCTTTGTTTGGAAGAACGACAAACATGGTCTGAAGCATGTTGAATTGGGCTTAGTTTAATTAATTTATTTTTTTTTTAAGTTTTTAGTTAAAGAAAGAAAAACATGGTCCGGAGCATGTTGGATGGTGCTTAATTTTGCTAGAAAGAACGTAAAAAGTAGTTTGTAGCAATGGAGTAGGTGCTTAATTTTGCTGGGAAGAACGTTAAAAGTAGTCCGGAGCATTGTGGATGGTGCTTACCTTTGTTTGGAAGAACGACAAACATGGTCTGAAGCATGTTGAATTGGGCTTAGTTTTATTAATTTATTTTTTTTTTAAGTTTTTAGTTAAAGAAAGAAAAACATGGTCCGGAGCATGTTGGATGGTGCTTAATTTTGCTAGAAAGAACGTAAAAAGCAGTTTGTAGCATTGGAGAAGGTGCTTAATTTTGCTGGGAACAACGTTAAAAGTAGTCCGGAGCATTATGGATGGTGCTTACCTTTGATTGGAAGAACGACAAACATGGTCTGAAGCATGTTGAATTGGGCTTAGTTTTATTTATTTTTTTTTTTTTTAAGTTTTTAGTTAAAGAAAGAAAAACATGCTCCGGAGCATGTTGGATGGTGCTTAATTTTGCTAGAAAGAACGTAAAAATTAGTTTGTAGCATTGGAGAAGGTGCTTAATTTTGCTGGGAAGAACGTTAAAAGTAGTCCGGAGCATTATGGATGGTGCTTACCTTTGATTGGAAGAACGACAAACATGGTCTGAAGCATGTTGAATTGGGCTTAGTTTTATTAATTTATTTTTTTTTTAAGTTTTTAGTTAAAGAAAGAAAAACATGGTCCGGAGCATGTTGGATGGTGCTTAATTTTGCTAGAAAGAACGTAAAAAGCAGTTTGTAGCATTGGAGAAGGTGCTTAATTTTGCTGGGAAGAACGTTAAAAGTAGTCCGGAGCATTGTGGATGGTGCTTACCTTTGCATGGAAGAACGACAAACATGGTCTGAAGCATGTTGAATTGGGCTTAGTTTTATTTATTTTTTTTTTTTTTAAGTTTTTAGTTAAAGAAAGAAAAACATGCTCCGGAGCATGTTGGATGGTGCTTAATTTTGCTAGAAAGAACGTAAAAATTAGTTTGTAGCATTGGAGAAGGTGCTTAATTTTGCTGGGAAGAACGTTAAAAGTAGTCCGGAGCATTGTGGATGGTGCTTACCTTTGATTGGAAGAACGACAAACATGGTCTGAAGCATGTTGAATTGGGCTTAGTTTTATTAATTTATTTTTTTTAAGTTTTTAGTTGAAGAAAGAAAAACATGCTCCGGAGCATGTTGGAAGGTGCTTAATTTTGCTAGAAAGAACGTAAAAAGTAGTTTGTAGCAATGGAGAAGGTGCTTAATTTTGCTGGGAAGCCGTTAAAAGTAGTCCGGAGCATTGTGGATGGTGCTTACCTTTGCTTGGAAGAACGAAAAACGTGGTCTGAAGCATGTTGAATTGGGCTTAGTTTTATTAATTTATTTTTTTTTTAAGTTTTTAGTTAAAGAAAGAAAAACATGGTCCGGAGCATGTTGGATGGTGCTTAATTTTGCTAGAAAGAACGTAAAAAGTAGTCTGTTGCATTGGAGAAGGTGCTTAATTTTGCTGGGAAGAACGTTAAAAGTAGTCCGGAGCATTGTGGATGGTGCTTACCTTTGTTTGGAAGAACGACAAACATGGTCTGAAGCATGTTGAATTGGGCTTAGTTTTATTAATTTATTTTTTTTAAGTTTTTAGTTAAAGAAAGAAAAACATGGTCCGGAGCATGTTGGATGGTGCTTAATTTTGCTAGAAAGAACGTAAAAAGCAGTTTGTAGCATTGGAGAAGGTGCTTAATTTTGCTGGGAACAACGTTAAAAGTAGTCCGGAGCATTATGGATGGTGCTTACCTTTGATTGGAAGAACGACAAACATGGTCTGAAGCATGTTGAATTGGGCTTAGTTTTATTAATTTATTTTTTGTTTAAGTTTTTAGTTAAAGAAAGAAAAACATGGTCCGGAGCATGTTGGATGGTGCTTAATTTTGCTAGAAAGAACGTAAAAAGCAGTTTGTAGCATTGGAGAAGGTGCTTAATTTTGCTGGGAAGAACGTTAAAAGTAGTCCGGAGCATTGTGGATGGTGCTTACCTTTGTTTGGAAGAACGACAAACATGGTCTGAAGCATGTTGAATTGGGCTTAGTTTAATTAATTTATTTTTTTTTTAAGTTTTTAGTTAAAGAAAGAAAAACATGGTCCGGAGCATGTTGGATGGTGCTTAATTTTGCTAGAAAGAACGTAAAAAGTAGTTTGTAGCAATGGAGTAGGTGCTTAATTTTGCTGGGAAGAACGTTAAAAGTAGTCCGGAGCATTGTGGATGGTGCTTACCTTTGTTTGGAAGAACGACAAACATGGTCTGAAGCATGTTGAATTGGGCTTAGTTTTATTAATTTATTTTTTTTTTAAGTTTTTAGTTAAAGAAAGAAAAACATGGTCCGGAGCATGTTGGATGGTGCTTAATTTTGCTAGAAAGAACGTAAAAAGCAGTTTGTAGCATTGGAGAAGGTGCTTAATTTTGCTGGGAACAACGTTAAAAGTAGTCCGGAGCATTATGGATGGTGCTTACCTTTGATTGGAAGAACGACAAACATGGTCTGAAGCATGTTGAATTGGGCTTAGTTTTATTAATTTATTTTTTGTTTAAGTTTTTAGTTAAAGAAAGAAAAACATGGTCCGGAGCATGTTGGATGGTGCTTAATTTTGCTAGAAAGAACGTAAAAAGCAGTTTGTAGCATTGGAGAAGGTGCTTAATTTTGCTGGGAAGAACGTTAAAAGTAGTCCGGAGCATTGTGGATGGTGCTTACCTTTGCATGGAAGAACGACAAACATGGTCTGAAGCATGTTGAATTGGGCTTAGTTTTATTTATTTATTTTTTTTTTAAGTTTTTAGTTAAAGAAAGAAAAACATGCTCCGGAGCATGTTGGATGGTGCTTAATTTTGCTAGAAACAACGTAAAAAGTAGTTTGTAGCATTGGAGAAGGTGCTTAATTTTGCTGGGAAGAACGTTAAAAGTAGTCCGGAGCATTGTGGATGGTGCTTACCTTTGTTTGGAAGAACGACAAACATGGTCTGAAGCATGTTGAATTGGGCTTAGTTTTATTAATTTATTTTTTTTAAGTTTTTAGTTAAAGAAAGAAAAACATGGTCCGGAGCATGTTGGATGGTGCTTAATTTTGCTAGAAAGAACGTAAAAAGCAGTTTGTAGCATTGGAGAAGGTGCTTAATTTTGCTGGGAACAACGTTAAAAGTAGTCCGGAGCATTATGGATGGTGCTTACCTTTGATTGGAAGAACGACAAACATGGTCTGAAGCATGTTGAATTGGGCTTAGTTTTATTAATTTATTTTTTGTTTAAGTTTTTAGTTAAAGAAAGAAAAACATGGTCCGGAGCATGTTGGATGGTGCTTAATTTTGCTAGAAAGAACGTAAAAATTAGTTTGTAGCATTGGAGAAGGTGCTTAATTTTGCTGGGAAGAACGTTAAAAGTAGTCCGGAGCATTGTGGATGGTGCTTACCTTTGTTTGGAAGAACGACAAACATGGTCTGAAGCATGTTGAATTGGGCTTAGTTTAATTAATTTATTTTTTTTTTAAGTTTTTAGTTAAAGAAAGAAAAACATGGTCCGGAGCATGTTGGATGGTGCTTAATTTTGCTAGAAAGAACGTAAAAAGAAGTTTGTAGCAATGGAGTAGGTGCTTAATTTTGCTGGGAAGAACGTTAAAAGTAGTCCGGAGCATTGTGGATGGTGCTTACCTTTGTTTGGAAGAACGACAAACATGGTCTGAAGCATGTTGAATTGGGCTTAGTTTTATTAATTTATTTTTTTTTTAAGTTTTTAGTTAAAGAAAGAAAAACATGGTCCGGAGCATGTTGGATGGTGCTTAATTTTGCTAGAAAGAACGTAAAAAGCAGTTTGTAGCATTGGAGAAGGTGCTTAATTTTGCTGGGAACAACGTTAAAAGTAGTCCGGAGCATTATGGATGGTGCTTACCTTTGATTGGAAGAACGACAAACATGGTCTGAAGCATGTTGAATTGGGCTTAGTTTTATTAATTTATTTTTTGTTTAAGTTTTTAGTTAAAGAAAGAAAAACATGGTCCGGAGCATGTTGGATGGTGCTTAATTTTGCTAGAAAGAACGTAAAAAGCAGTTTGTAGCATTGGAGAAGGTGCTTAATTTTGCTGGGAAGAACGTTAAAAGTAGTCCGGAGCATTGTGGATGGTGCTTACCTTTGCATGGAAGAACGACAAACATGGTCTGAAGCATGTTGAATTGGGCTTAGTTTTATTTATTTATTTTTTTTTTAAGTTTTTAGTTAAAGAAAGAAAAACATGCTCCGGAGCATGTTGGATGGTGCTTAATTTTGCTAGAAACAACGTAAAAAGTAGTTTGTAGCATTGGAGAAGGTGCTTAATTTTGCTGGGAAGAACGTTAAAAGTAGTCCGGAGCATTGTGGATGGTGCTTACCTTTGATTGGAAGAACGACAAACATGGTCTGAAGCATGTTGAATTGGGCTTAGTTTTATTAATTTATTTTTTTTTTTAAGTTTTTAGTTAAAGAAAGAAAAACATGGTCCGGAGCATGTTGGATGGTGCTTAATTTTGCTAGAAAGAACGTAAAAAGTAGTTTGTAGCAATGGAGTAGGTGCTTAATTTTGCTGGGAAGAACGTTAAAAGTAGTCCGGAGCATTGTGGATGGTGCTTAGCTTTGTTTGGAAGAACGACAAACATGGTCTGAAGCATGTTGAATTGGGCTTAGTTTTATTAATTTATTTTTTTTAAGTTTTTAGTTAAAGAAAGAAAAACATGGTCCGGAGCATGTTGGATGGTGCTTAATTTTGCTAGAAAGAACGTAAAAAGTAGTCTGTTGCATTGGAGAAGGTGCTTAATTTTGCTGGGAAGAACGTTAAAAGTAGTCCGGAGCATTGTGGATGGTGCTTACCTTTGATTGGAAGAACGACAAACATGGTCTGAAGCATGTTGAATTGGGCTTAGTTTTATTAATTTATTTTTTTTTTTAAGTTTTTAGTTAAAGAAAGAAAAACATGGTCCGGAGCATGTTGGATGGTGCTTAATTTTGCTAGAAAGAACGTAAAAAGCAGTTTGTAGCATTGGAGAAGGTGCTTAATTTTGCTGGGAAGAACGTTAAAAGTAGTCCGGAGCATTGTGGATGGTGCTTACCTTTGCTTGGAAGAACGAAAAACGTGGTCTGAAGCATGTTGAATTGGGCTTAGTTTTATTAATTTATTTTTTTTTAAGTTTTTAGTTAAAGAAAGAAAAACATGGTCCGGAGCATGTTGGATGGTGCTTAATTTTGCTAGAAAGAACGTAAAAAGTAGTCTGTAGCATTGGAGAAGGTGCTTAATTTTGCTTGGAAGAACGTTAAAAGTAGTCCGGAGCATTGTAGATGGTGCTTACCTTTACATGGAAGAACGACAAACATGGTCTGAAGCATGTTGAATTGTGCTTAGTTTTATTTATTTATTTTTTTTTTTAAGTTTTTAGTTAAAGAAAGAAAAACATGGTCCGGAGCATGTTGGATGGTGCTTAATTTTGCTAGAAAGAACGTAAAAAGCAGTTTGTAGCATTGGAGAAGGTGCTTAATTTTGCTGGGAAGAACGTTAAAAGTAGTCCGGAGCATTGTGGATGGTGCTTACCTTTGCTTGGAAGAACGAAAAACGTGGTCTGAAGCATGTTGAATTGGGCTTAGTTTTATTAATTTATTTTTTTTTAAGTTTTTAGTTAAAGAAAGAAAAACATGGTCCGGAGCATGTTGGATGGTGCTTAATTTTGCTAGAAAGAACGTAAAAAGTAGTTTGTAGCATTGGAGAAGGTGCTTAATTTTGCTGGGAAGAACGTTAAAAGTAGTCCGGAGCATTGTGGATGGTGCTTACCTTTGCATGGAAGAACGACAAACATGGTCTGAAGCATGTTGAATTGGGCTTAGTTTTATTAATTTATTTTTTTAAAGTTTTTAGTTAAAGAAAGAAAAACATGGTCCGGAGCATGTTGGATGGTGCTTAATTTTGCTAGAAAGAACGTAAAAAGTAGTCTGTTGCATTGGAGAAGGTGCTTAATTTTGCTTGGAAGAACGTTAAAAGTAGTCCGGAGCATTGTAGATGGTGCTTACCTTTACATGGAAGAACGACAAACATGGTCTGAAGCATGTTGAATTGTGCTTAGTTTTATTTATTAATTTTTTTCTTTTAAGTTTTTAGTTAAAGAAAGAAAAACATGGTCCGGAGCATGTTGGATGGTGCTTAATTTTGCTAGAATGAACGTAAAAAGTAGTTTGTTGCATTGGAGAAGGTGCTTAATTTTGCTTGGAAGAACGTTAAAAGTAGTCCGGAGCATTGTGGATGGTGCTTACCTTTGCATGGAAGAACGACAAACATGGTCTGAAGCATGTTGAATTGGGCTTAGTTTTATTTATTTATTTTTTTTTTAAGTTTTTAGTTAAAGAAAGAAAAACATGGTCCGGAGCATGTTGGATGGTGCTTAATTTTGCTAGAAAGAACGTAAAAAGTAGTCTGTTGCATTGGAGAAGGTGCTTAATTTTGCTGGGAAGAACGTTAAAAGTAGTCCGGAGCATTGTGGATGGTGCTTACCTTTGATTGGAAGAACGACAAACATGGTCTGAAGCATGTTGAATTGGGCTTAGTTTTATTAATTTATTTATTTTTTTAAGTTTTTATTTAAAGAAAGAAAAACATGGTCCGGAGCATGTTGGATGGTGCTTAATTTTGCTAGAAAGAACGTAAAAAGCAGTTTGTAGCATTGGAGAAGGTGCTTAATTTTGCTGGGAAGAACGTTAAAAGTAGTCCGGAGCATTGTGGATGGTGCTTACCTTTGCTTGGAAGAACGAAAAACGTGGTCTGAAGCATGTTGAATTGGGCTTAGTTTTATTAATTTATTTTTTTTTAAGTTTTTAGTTAAAGAAAGAAAAACATGGTCCGGAGCATGTTGGATGGTGCCTAATTTTGCTAGAAAGAACGTAAAAAGTAGTATGTAGCATTGGAGAAGGTGCTAAATTTTGCTGGGAAGAACGTTAAAAGTAGTCCGGAGCATTGTGGATGGTGCTTACCTTTGATTGGAAGAACGACAAACATGGTCTGAAGCATGTTGAATTGGGCTTAGTTTTATTTATTAATTTTTTTCTTTTAAGTTTTTAGTTAAAGAAAGAAAAACATGGTCCGGAGCATGTTGGATGGTGCTTAATTTTGCTAGAAAGAACGTAAAAAGTAGTTTGTAGCATTGGAGAAGGTGCTTAATTTTGCTGGGAACAACGTTAAAAGTAGTCCGGAGCATTGTGGATGGTGCTTACCTTTGATTGGAAGAACGACAAACATGGTCTAAAGCATGTTGAATTGGGCTTAGTTTTATTAATTTATTTTTTTTAAGTTTTTAGTTAAAGAAAGAAAAACATGGTCCGGAGCATGTTGGATGGTGCTTAATTTTGCTAGAAAGAACGTAAAAAGTAGTCTGTTGCATTGGAGAAGGTGCTTAATTTTGCTTGGAAGAACGTTAAAAGTAGTCCGGAGCATTGTAGATGGTGCTTACCTTTACATGGAAGAACGACAAACATGGTCTGAAGCATGTTGAATTGTGCTTAGTTTTATTTATTAATTTTTTTCTTTTAAGTTTTTAGTTAAAGAAAGAAAAACATGGTCCGGAGCATGTTGGATGGTGCTTAATTTTGCTAGAATGAACGTAAAAAGTAGTTTGTTGCATTGGAGAAGGTGCTTAATTTTGCTTGGAAGAACGTTAAAAGTAGTCCGGAGCATTGTGGATGGTGCTTACCTTTGCATGGAAGAACGACAAACATGGTCTGAAGCATGTTGAATTGGGCTTAGTTTTATTTATTTATTTTTTTTTAAGGTTTAAGTTAAAGAAAAAAAAACATGGTCCGGAGCATGTTGGATGGTGCTTAATTTTGCTAGAAAGAACGTAAAAAGTAGTCTGTTGCATTGGAGAAGGTGCTTAATTTTGCTTGGAAGAACGTTAAAAGTAGTCCGGAGCATTGTGGATGGTGCTTACCTTTGCATGGAAGAACGACAAACATGGTCTGAAGCATGTTGAATTGGGCTTAGTTTTATTTATTAATTTTTTTCTTTTAAGTTTTTAGTTAAAGAAAGAAAAACATGGTCCGGAGCATGTAGGATGGTGCTTAATTTTGCTAGAAAGAACGTAAAAAGTGGTTTTTAGCATTGGAGGTGCTTAATTTTGCTTGGAAGAACGTAAAAACTAGTCCGGAGCATTGTGGTTGGTGCTTACCTTTGCTTGGAAGAACGAAAAACGTCGTCTGAAGCATGTTGAATTGGGCTTAGTTTTATTTATTTATTTTTTTTTTAAGTTTTTAGTTAAAGAAAGAAAAACATGGTCCGGAGCATGTTGGATGGTGCTTAATTTTGCTAGAAAGAACGTAAAAAGTAGTTTTTAGCATTGGAGAAGGTGCTTAACTTTGCTTGGAAGAACGTAAAAATTAGTCCGGAGCATTGTGGATGGTGCTTACCTTTGCTTGGAAGAACGAAAAACGTGGTCTGAATGTTGGATGGTTCTTAATTTTGCTAGAAAGAACGTAAAAAGTAGTCTGTAGCATTGGAGACGGTACTTAATTTTGCTTGGAAGAACGTAAAAAGTAGTCCGGAGCATTGTGGTTGGTGCTTACCTTTGCTTGGAAGAACGAAAAACGTGATCTGAAGCGTGTTGAATTGGGCTTAGTTTTATTTATTTATTTTTTTTTAAGGTTTTAGTTAAAGAAAGAAAAACATGGTCCGGAGCATGTTGGATGGTGCTTAATTTTGCTAGAAAGAACGTAAAAAGTAGTCTGTAGCATTGGAGAAGGTGCTTAATTTCGCTGCGAAGAACGTTAAAGGTAGTCTGTAGCATTGTGGATGGTGCTTACATTTGCTTGGAAGAACGAAAAACGTGGTCTGAAGCATGTTGAATTGGGCTTAGTTTTATTTATTTATTTTTTTTTAAGTTTATAGTTAAAGAAAGAAAAACATGGTCCGGAGCATGTTGGATGGTGCTTAACTTTGCTAGAAAGAACGTAAAAAGTAGTTTGTAGCATTGGAGAAGGTGCTTAGTTTTGCTGGGAAGAACGTAAAAAGTAGTCCGGAGCATTGTGGATGGTGCTTAACTTTGCTTGGAAGAACGACAAACATGGTCTGAAGCATGTTGAATTGGGCTTAGTTTTATTTATTTTTTATTTTTAAGGTTTTTGTTAAAGAAAGAAAAACATGGTCCGGAGCATGTTGGATGGTGCTTAATTTTGCTAGAAAGAACGTAAAAGGTAGTTTGTAGCATTGGAGAAGGTACTTTATTTTGCTGGGAAGAACGTAAAAAGTAGTCCGGAGCATTGTGGATGGTGCTTACCTTTACTTGGAAGAACGACAAACGTGTTCCGAAGCATGTTGAATTGGGCTTAGTTTTATTAATTTATTATTTTTTTTAAGTTTTTATTTAAAGAAAGAAAAACATGGTCCGGAGCATGTTGGATGGTGCTTAATTTTGCAGGGAAGAAAGTGAATAGTAGTCTTAAGCATTGAAGAAGGTGCTTAATTTTGCCGGGAAGAACGTTAAAAGTAGTCCGGAGCATTGTGGATGGTGCTTACCTTTGCTTGGTAATACGAAACAACGTTGTCTGAAGCATGTTGAATTGGGATTAGTTTTTATTTTTTTTAAGTTTAAATTTTTAGTTAAAGCATGAAAAACGTAGTCCGGATCATGTTGGATGGTGCTTAATTTAGCTGGGAAGAAAGTGAATAGTAGTCTGGAGCATTGGGTAAGGTGCTTAATTTTGCTGGAAATAACGTTAAAAGTAGTCCGGAGCATTGTGGATGGTGCTTACCTTTGCTTGGAAGAACGAAAAACGTGGTCTGAAGCATGTTGAATTGGGCTTAGTTTTATTTATTTATTTTTTTTTAAGTTTTTAGTTAAAGAAAGAAGAACATGGTCCGGAGCATGTTGGATGGTGCTTAATTTTGCTAGAAAGAACGTAAAAAGTAGTTTTTAGCATTGGAGAAGGTGCTTAACTTTGCTTGGAAGAACGTAAAAATTAGTCCGGAGCATTGTGGATGGTGCTTACCTTTGCTTGGAAGAACGAAAAACGTGGTCTGAATGTTGGATGGTGCTTAATTTTGCTAGAAAGAACGTAAAAGGTAGTTTGTAGCATTGGAGAAGGTGCTTAATTTTGCTGGGAATAACGTAAAAAGTAGTCCGGAGCATTGTGGATGGTGCTTACCTTTGCTTGGAAGAACGACAAACATGGTCTGAAGCATGTTGAATGGGGCTTAGTTTTATTTATTTGTTTTTTTTTTAAGTTTATAGTTAAAGAAAGAAAAACATGGTCCGGAGCATGTTGGATGGTGCTTAACTTTGCTAGAAAGAACGTAAAAAGTAGTTTGTAGCATTGGAGAAGGTGCTTAGTTTTGCTGGGAAGAACGTAAAAAGTAGTCCGGAGCATTGTGGATGGTGCTTAACTTTGCTTGGAAGAACGACAAACATGGTCTGAAGCATGTTGAATTGGGCTTAGTTTTATTTATTTTTTTTTTTTAAGGTTTTTGTTAAAGAAAGAAAAACATGGTCCGGAGCATGTTGGATGGTGCTTAGTTTTGCTAGAAAGAACGTAAAAGGTAGTTTGTAGCATTGGAGAAGGTGCTTAATTTTGCTGGGAAGAACGTAAAAAGTAGTTCGGAGCATTGTGGATGGTGCTTACATTTGCTTGGAAGAACGAAAAACGTGGTCTGAAGCATGTTGAATTGGGCTTAGTTTTATTTATTTATTTTTTTTTAAGTTTATAGTTAAAGAAAGAAAAACATGGTCCGGAGCATGTTGGATGGTGCTTAACTTTGCTAGAAAGAACGTAAAAAGTAGTTTGTAGCATTGGAGAAGGTGCTTAGTTTTGCTGGGAAGAACGTAAAAAGTAGTCCGGAGCATTGTGGATGGTGCTTAACTTTGCTTGGAAGAACGACAAACATGGTCTGAAGCATGTTGAATTGGGCTTAGTTTTATTTATTTTTTTTTTTTAAGGTTTTTGTTAAAGAAAGAAAAACATGGTCCGGAGCATGTTGGATGGTGCTTAGTTTTGCTAGAAAGAACGTAAAAGGTAGTTTGTAGCATTGGAGAAGGTGCTTAATTTTGCTGGGAAGAACGTAAAAAGTAGTCCGGAGCATTGTGGATGGTGCTTACATTTGCTTGGAAGAACGAAAAACGTGGTCTGAAGCATGTTGAATTGGGATTAGTTTTTATTTTTTTTAAGTTTAAATTTTTAGTTAAAGCATGAAAAACGTAGTCCGGATCATGTTGGATGGTGCTTAATTTAGCTGGGAAGAAAGTGAATAGTAGTCTGGAGCATTGGGTAAGGTGCTTAATTTTGCTGGAAATAACGTTAAAAGTAGTCCGGAGCATTGTGGATGGTGCTTACCTTTGCTTGGAAGAACGAAAAACGTGGTCTGAAGCATGTTGAATTGGGCTTAGTTTTATTTATTTATTTTTTTTTAAGTTTTTAGTTAAAGAAAGAAAAACATGGTCCGGAGCTTGTTGGATGGTGCTTTATTCTGCTAGAAAGAACGTAAAAAGTAGTCCGGAGCATTGTGGATGGTGCTAAACTTTGCTTGGAAGAACGAAAAACGTGGTCTGAAACATGTTGAATTGGGCTTTGTTTTATTTATTTATTTTTTTTTTTTAAGTTTTTAGTTAAAGAAAGAAAAACATGGTCCGGAGCATATTGGATGGTGCTTAATTTTGCTAGAAAGAACGTAAAAAGTAGTCTGTAGCATTGGAGAAGGTGCTTAATTTTGCTTGGAAGAACGTTAAAAGTAGTCCGGAGCATTGTGGATGGTGCATACCTTTGCTTGGACGAACGAAAAACGTGGTCTGAAACATGTTGAATTGGGCTTAGTTTTATTTATTAATTTTTTTTTTAAAGTTTTTAGTTAAAGAAAGAAAAACATGGTCCGGAGCTTGTTGGATGGTGCTTAATTCTGCTAGAAAGAACGTAAAAAGTAGTCCGGAGAATTGTGGATGGTGCTAAACTTTGCTTGGAAGAACGAGAAACGTGGTCTGAAGCATGTTGAATTGGGCTTAGTTTTATTTATTTATTTTTTTTTAAGTTTTTAGTTAAAGAAAGAAAAACATGGTCCGGAGCATGTTGGATGGTGCTTAATTTTGCTAGAAAGAACGTAAAAGGTAGTTTGTAGCATTGAAGAAGGTACTTAATTTTGCTGGGAAGAACGTAAAAAGTAGTCCGGAGCATTGTGGATGGTGCTTACCTTTGCTTGGAAGAACAAAAAACGTGGTCTGAAGCATGTTGAATTGATCTATGTTTTTTTTTAAAGTTTTTAGTAAAAGAAAAAAAACGTAGTCCGGAGCATGTTGGATGGTTCTTAATTTTGCTTGGAAGAACGTAAAAAGTAGTATGGAGCATTGGAGAAGGTGCTTAATTTTGCTTGGAAGAACGTTGATAGAAGTATGGAGCATTGTGGATGGTGCTTACCTTTGCTTGGAAGAACAAAAAACGTGGTCTGAAGCATGTTGAATTGGGTTTAGTTTTATTTATTTATTTTTTTTAAGTTTGTAGTTAAAGAAAGAAAAACATGGTCCGGAGCATGTTGGATGGTGCTTAATTTTGCTAGAAAGAACGTAAAAGGTAGTTTGTAGCATTGGAAAAGGTACTTAATTTTGCTGGGAAGAACGTTAAAAGTAGTCCGGAGCATTGTGGATGGTGCTTAGCTTTGCTTGGAAGAACAAAAAACGTGGTCTGAAGCATGTTGAATTGATCTAATTTTTTTTTTTTTATGTTTTTAGTTAAAGAAAGAAAAACGTAGTCCGGAGCATGTTGGATGGTTCTTAATTTTGCTTGGAAGAACGTAAAAGTTAGTATGGAGCATTGGAGAAGGTGCTTAATTTTGCTTGGAAGAACGTATTTAGTAGTATGGAGCATTGTGGATGGTGCTTACCTTTGCTTGGAAGAACGAAAAACGTGGTCTGAAACATGTTGAATTGGGCTTTGTTTTATTTATTTATTTTTTTTTTTTAAGTTTTTAGTTAAAGAAAGAAAAACATGGTCCGGAGCATATTGGATGGTGCTTAATTTTGCTAGAAAGAACGTAAAAAGTAGTCTGTAGCATTGGAGAAGGTGCTTAATTTTGCTTGGAAGAACGTTAAAAGTAGTCCGGAGCATTGTGGATGGTGCTTACCTTTGCTTGGACGAACGAAAAACGTGGTCTGAAACATGTTGAATTGGGCTTAGTTTTATTTATTAATTTTTTTTTAAAAGTTTTTAGTTAAAGAAAGAAAAACATGGTCCGGAGCTTGTTGGATGGTGCTTAATTCTGCTAGAAAGAACGTAAAAAGTAGTCCGGAGCATTGTGGATGGTGCTAAACTTTGCTTGGAAGAACGAGAAACGTGGTCTGAAGCATGTTGAATTGGGCTTAGTTTTATTTATTTATTTTTTTTTAAGTTTTTAGTTAAAGAAAGAAAAACATGGTCCGGAGCATGTTGGATGGTGCTTAATTTTGCTAGAAAGAACGTAAAAGGTAGTTTGTAGCATTGAAGAAGGTACTTAATTTTGCTGGGAAGAACGTAAAAAGTAGTCCGGAGCATTGTGGATGGTGCTTACCTTTGCTTGGAAGAACAAAAAACGTGGTATGAAGCATGTTGAATTGATCTAAGTTTTTTTTTATATGTTTTTAGTTATAGAAAGAAAAACGTAGTCCGGAGCATGTTGGATGGTTCTTAATTTTGCTTGGAAGAACGTAAAAGTTAGTATGGAGCATTGGAGAAGGTGCTTAATTTTGCTTGGAAGAACGTTGATAGTAGTATGGAGCATTGTGGATGGTGCTTAGCTTTGCTTGGAAGAACAAAAAACGTGGTCTGAAGCATGTTGAATTGATCTATGTTTTTTTTAAAAGTTTTTAGTAAAAGAAAAAAAACGTAGTCCGGAGCATGTTGGATGGTTCTTTATTTTGCTTGGAAGAACGTAAAAAGTAGTATGGAGCATCGGAGAAGGTGCTTAATTTTGCCTGGAAGAACGTTGATAGTAGTATGGAGCAATGTTGATGGTGCCTACCTTTGCTTGGAAGAACAAAAAACGTGGTCTGAAGCATGTTGAATTGATCTAAGTTTTTTTTTTTAAGTTTTTAGTTAAAGAAAGAAAAACGTAGTCCGGAGCATGTTGGATGGTTCTTAATTTTGCTTGGAAGAACGTAAAAAGTAGTATGGAGCATTGGAGAAGGTGCTTAATTTTGCTTGGAAGAACGTAAAAAGTAGTATGGAGCATTGGAGAAGGTGCTTAATTTTGCTTGGAAGAACGTAGATAGTAGTATAGAGCATTGTGGATGGTGCTTACCATTGCTTGGAAGAACAAAAAACGTGGTCTGAAGCATGTTGAATTGATTTAAATTTTTTTTTTAAGTTTTTAATTTAAGAAAGAAAAACGTAGTCCGGAGCATGTTGGATGGTTCTTAATTTTGCTTGGAAGAACGTAAAAAGTAGTATGGAGCATTGGAGAAGGTGCTTAATTTTGCTTGGAACAACGTAAAAAGTAGTATGGAGCATTGGAGAAGGTGCTTAATTTTGCTTGGAAGAACGTAGATAGTAGTATGGAGCATTGTGGATGGTGCTTACCATTGCTTGGAAGAACAAAAAACGTGGTCTGAAGCATGTTGAATTGATTTAAATTTTTTTTTTAAGTTTTTAATTTAAGAAAGAAAAACGTAGTCCGGAGCATGTTGGATGGTTCTTAATTTTGCTTGGAAGAACGTAAAAAGTAGTATGGAGCATTGGAGAAGGTGCTTAATTTTGCTTGGAACAACGTAAAAATTAGTATGGAGCATTGGAGAAGGTGCCTAATTTTGCTTGGAAGAACGTAGATAGTAGTATGGAGCATTGTGGATGGTGCTTACCTTTGCTTGGAAGAACCAAAAACGTGGTCTGAAGCATGTTGAATTGATTTAATTTTTTTTTTTAAGTTTTTAATTTAAGAAAGAAAAACGTAGTCCGGAGCATGTTGGATGGTTCTTAATTTTGCTTGGAAGAACGTAAAAAGTAGTATGGAGCATTGGAGAAGGTGGCTTATTTTTCTTGGAAGAACGTAGATAGTAGTATGGAGCATTGTGGATGGTGCTTACCATTGCTTGGAAGAACAAAAAACGTGGTCTGAAGCATGTTGAATTGATTTAAATTTTTTTTTTAAGTTTTTAATTTAAGAAAGAAAAACGTAGTCCGGAGCATGTTGGATGGTTCTTAATTTTGCTTGGAAGAACGTAAAAAGTAGTATGGAGCATTGGAGAAGGTGCTTAATTTTGCTTGGAACAACGTAAAAAGTAGTATGGAGCATTGGAGAAGGTGCTTAATTTTGCTTGGAAGAACGTAGATAGTAGTATGGAGCATTGTGGATGGTGCTTACCATTGCTTGGAAGAACAAAAAACGTGGTCTGAAGCATGTTGAATTGATTTAATTTTTTTTTTTAAGTTTTTAATTTAAGAAAGAAAAACGTAGTCCGGAGCATGTTGGATGGTTCTTAATTTTGCTTGGAAGAACGTAAAAAGTAGTATGGAGCATTGGAGAAGGTGGCTTATTTTTCTTGGAAGAACGTAGATAGTAGTATGGAGCATTGTGGATGGTGCTTACCTTTGCTTGGAAGAACAAAAAACGTGGTATGAAGCATGTTGAATTGATCTAAGTTTTTTTTTTTAAGTTTTTAGTTAAAGAAAGAAAAACGTAGTCCGGAGCATGCTGGATGGTTCTTAATTTTGCTTGGAAGAACGTAAAAAGTAGTCTGGAGCATTGGAGAAGGTGCTTAATTTTGCTTGCAAGAACTTAAAAAGTAGTATGGAGCATTGTGGATGGTGCTTACCTTTGCTTGGAAGAACCAAAAACGTGGTCTGAAGCATGTTGAATTGATTTAAATTTTTTTTTTAAGTTTTTAATTTAAGAAAGAAAAACGTAGTCCGGAGCATGTTGGATGGTTCTTAATTTTGCTTGGAAGAACGTAAAAAGTAGTATGGAGCATTGGAGAAGGTGCCTAATTTTTCTTGGAAGAACGTAGATAGTAGTATGGAGCATTGTGGATGGTGCTTACCTTTGCTTGGAAGAACAAAAAACGTGGTCTGAAGCATGTTGAATTGATCTAAGTATTTTTTTTTAAGTTTTTAGTTAAAGAAAGAAAAACGTAGTCCGGAGCATGTTGGATGGTTCTTAATTTTGCTTGGAAGAACGTTAAAAGTAGTATGGAGCATTGGAGAAGGTGCTTAATTTTGCTTGGAAGAACGTAAAAAGTAGTATGGAGCATTGGAGAAGGTGCTTAATTTTGCTTGGAAGAATGTAGATAGTAGTATAGAGCATTGTGGATGGTGCTTACCATTGCTTGGAAGAACAAAAAACGTGGTCTGAAGAATGTTGAATTGATTTAAATTTTTTTTTTAAGTTTTTAATTTAAGAAAGAAAAACGTAGTCCGGAGCATGTTGGATGGTTCTTAATTTTGCTTGGAAGAACGTAAAAAGTAGTATGGAGCATTGGAGAAGGTGCCTAATTTTTCTTGGAAGAACGTAGATAGTAGTATGGAGCATTGTGGATGGTGCTTACCTTTGCTTGGAAGAACCAAAAACGTGGTCTGAAGCATGTTGAATTGATTTAAATTTTTTTTTTTAAGTTTTTAATTTAAGAAAGAAAAACGTAGTCCGGAGCATGTTGGATGGATCTTAATTTTGTTTGGAAGAACGTAGAAAGTAGTATGGAGCATTATGGATGGTGGTTACCTTTGCTTGGAAGAACAAAAAACGTGGTCTGAAGCATGTTGAATTGATCTAAGTTTTTTTTTTTAAGTTTTTAGTTAAAGAAAGAAAAACGTAATCCGGAGCATGCTGGATGGTTCTTAATTTTGCTTGAAGAACGTAAAAAGTAGTCTGGAGCATTGGAGAAGGTGCTTAATTTTGCTTGCAAGAACTTAAAAAGTAGTATGGAGCATTGTGGATGGTGCTTACCTTTGCTTGGAAGAACCAAAAACGTGGTCTGAAGCATGTTGAATTGATTTAAATTTTTTTTTTAAGTTTTTAATTTAAGAAAGAAAAACGTAGTCCGGAGCATGTTGGATGGTTCTTAATTTTGCTTGGAAGAACGTAAAAAGTAGTATGGAGCATTGGAGAAGGTGCCTAATTTTTCTTGGAAGAACGTAGATAGTAGTATGGAGCATTGTGGATGGTGCTTACCTTTGCTTGGAAGAACAAAAAACGTGGTCTGAAGCATGTTGAATTGATTTAAGTTTTTTTTTAAAGTTTTTAGTAAAAGAAAGAAAAACGTAGCCCGGAGCATGTTGGATGGTGCTTAATTTTGCTTGAAGAACGTAAAAATTAGTATGGAGCATTGGAGAAGGTGCTTAATTTTGCTTGGAAGAACGTATTTAGTAGTATGGAGCATTGTGGATGGTGCTTACCTTTGCTTGGAAGAACAAAAAACGTGGTCTGAAGCATGTTGAATTGATCTAAGTATTTTTTTTTAAGTTTTTAGTTAAAGAAAGAAAAACGTAGTCCGGAGCATGTTGGATGGTTCTTAATTTTGCTTGGAAGAACGTAAAAAGTAGTATGGAGCATTGGAGAAGGTGCTTAATTTTGCTTGGAAGAACGTAAAAAGTAGTATGGAGCATTGGAGAAGGTGCTTAATTTTGCTTGGAAGAACGTAGATAGTAGTATAGAGCATTGTGGATGGTGCTTACCATTGCTTGGAAGAACAAAAAACGTGGTCTGAAGAATGTTGAATTGATTTAAATTTTTTTTTTAAGTTTTTAATTTAAGAAAGAAAAACGTAGTCCGGAGCATGTTGGATGGTTCTTAATTTTGCTTGGAAGAACGTAAAAAGTAGTATGGAGCATTGGAGAAGGTGCCTAATTTTTCTTGGAAGAACGTAGATAGTAGTATGGAGCATTGTGGATGGTGCTTACCTTTGCTTGGAAGAACAAAAAACGTGGTCTGAAGCATGTTGAATTGATTTAAGTTTTTTTTTAAAGTTTTTAGTAAAAGAAAGAAAAACGTAGCCCGGAGCATGTTGGATGGTGCTTAATTTTGCTTGAAGAACGTAAAAATTAGTATGGAGCATTGGAGAAGGTGCTTAATTTTGCTTGGAAGAACGTATTTAGTAGTATGGAGCATTGTGGATGGTGCTTACCTTTGCTTGGAAGAACAAAAAACGTGGTCTGAAGCATGTTGAATTGATCTAAGTATTTTTTTTTAAGTTTTTAGTTAAAGAAAGAAAAACGTAGTCCGGAGCATGTTGGATGGATCTTAATTTTGTTTGGAAGAACGTAAAAAGTAGTATGGAGCATTATGGATGGTGGTTACCTTTGCTTGGAAGAACAAAAAACGTGGTCTGAAGCATGTTGAATTGATCTAAGTTTTTTTTTTTAAGTTTTTAGTTAAAGAAAGAAAAACGTAGTCCGGAGCATGCTGGATGGTTCTTAATTTTGCTTGAAGAACGTAAAAAGTAGTCTGGAGCATTGGAGAAGGTGCTTAATTTTGCTTGCAAGAACTTAAAAAGTAGTATGGAGCATTGTGGATGGTGCTTACCTTTGCTTGGAAGAACCAAAAACGTGGTCTGAAGCATGTTGAATTGATTTAAATTTTTTTTTTAAGTTTTTAATTTAAGAAAGAAAAACGTAGTCCGGAGCATGTTGGATGGTTCTTAATTTTGCTTGGAAGAACGTAAAAAGTAGTATGGAGCATTGGAGAAGGTGCCTAATTTTTCTTGGAAGAACGTAGATAGTAGTATGGAGCATTGTGGATGGTGCTTACCTTTGCTTGGAAGAACAAAAAACGTGGTCTGAAGCATGTTGAATTGATTTAAGTTTTTTTTTTAAGTTTTTAGTAAAAGAAAGAAAAACGTAGCCCGGAGCATGTTGGATGGTGCTTAATTTTGCTTGAAGAACGTAAAAATTAGTATGGAGCATTGGAGAAGGTGCTTAATTTTGCTTGGAAGAACGTATTTAGTAGTATGGAGCATTGTGGATGGTGCTTACCTTTGCTTGGAAGAACAAAAAACGTGGTCTGAAGCATGTTGAATTGATTTAAGTTTTTTTTTAAAGTTTTTAGTTAAAGAAAGAAAAACGTAGTCCGGAGCATGTTGGATGGTTCTTAATTTTGCTTGGAAGAACGTAAAAAGTAGTCCGGAGCATTGGAGAAGGTGCTTAATTTTGCTTGGAAGAACGTGAAAGTAGTGTGGAGCATTGGAGAAGGTGCTTAATTTTGCTTGGAAGAACGTAGATAGTAGTATAGAGCATTGTGGATGGTGCTTACCATTGCTTGGAAGAACAAAAAACGTGGTCTGAAGAATGTTGAATTGATTTAAATTTTTTTTTTAAGTTTTTAATTTAAGAAAGAAAAACGTAGTCCGGAGCATGTTGGATGGTTCTTAATTTTGCTTGGAAGAACGTAAAAAGTAGTATGGAGCATTGGAGAAGGTGCCTAATTTTTCTTGGAAGAACGTAGATAGTAGTATGGAGCATTGTGGATGGTGCTTACCTTTGCTTGGAAGAACCAAAAACGTGGTCTGAAGCATGTTGAATTGATTTAAATTTTTTTTTTTAAGTTTTTAATTTAAGAAAGAAAAACGTAGTCCGGAGCATGTTGGATGGTTCTTAATTTTGCTTGGAAGAACGTAAAAAGTAGTATGGAGCATTGGAGAAGGTGCTTAATTTTGCTTGGAAGAACGTAAAAAGTAGTATGGAGCATTGGAGAAGGTGCTTAATTTTGCTTGGAAGAACGTAGATAGTAGTATAGAGCATTGTGGATGGTGCTTACCATTGCTTGGAAGAACAAAAAACGTGGTCTGAAGCATGTTGAATTGATTTAAATTTTTTTTTAAGTTTTTAATTTAAGAAAGAAAAACGTAGTCCGGAGCATGTTGGATGGTTCTTAATTTTGCTTGGAAGAACGTAAAAAGTAGTCTGGAGCATTGGAGAAGGTGCCTAATTTTTCTTGGAAGAACGTAGATAGTAGTATGGAGCATTGTGGATGGTGCTTACCTTTGCTTGGAAGAACAAAAAACGTGGTCTGAAGCATGTTGAATTGATTTAAGTTTTTTTTTAAAGTTTTTAGTAAAAGAAAGAAAAACGTAGCCCGGAGCATGTTGGATGGTGCTTAATTTTGCTTGAAGAACGTAAAAATTAGTATGGAGCATTGGAGAAGGTGCTTAATTTTGCTTGCAAGAACTTAAAAAGTAGTATGGAGTATTGTGGATGGTGCTTACCTTTGCTTGGAAGAACCAAAAACGTGGTCTGAAGCATGTTGAATTGATTTAAATTTTTTTTTTTAAGTTTTTAATTTAAGAAAGAAAAACGTAGTCCGGAGCATGTTGGATGGATCTTAATTTTGTTTGGAAGAACGTAGAAAGTAGTATGGAGCATTATGGATGGTGGTTACCTTTGCTTGGAAGAACAAAAAACGTGGTCTGAAGCATGTTGAATTGATCTAAGTTTTTTTTTTTAAGTTTTTAGTTAAAGAAAGAAAAACGTAATCCGGAGCATGCTGGATGGTTCTTAATTTTGCTTGAAGAACGTAAAAAGTAGTCTGGAGCATTGGAGAAGGTGCTTAATTTTGCTTGCAAGAACTTAAAAAGTAGTATGGAGCATTGTGGATGGTGCTTACCTTTGCTTGGAAGAACCAAAAACGTGGTCTGAAGCATGTTGAATTGATTTAAATTTTTTTTTTTAAGTTTTTAATTTAAGAAAGAAAAACGTAGTCCGGAGCATGTTGGATGGATCTTAATTTTGTTTGGAAGAACGTAGAAAGTAGTATGGAGCATTATGGATGGTGGTTACCTTTGCTTGGAAGAACAAAAAACGTGGTCTGAAGCATGTTGAATTGATCTAAGTTTTTTTTTTTAAGTTTTTAGTTAAAGAAAGAAAAACGTAATCCGGAGCATGCTGGATGGTTCTTAATTTTGCTTGAAGAACGTAAAAAGTAGTCTGGAGCATTGGAGAAGGTGCTTAATTTTGCTTGCAAGAACTTAAAAAGTAGTATGGAGCATTGTGGATGGTGCTTACCTTTGCTTGGAAGAACCAAAAACGTGGTCTGAAGCATGTTGAATTGATTTAAATTTTTTTTTTAAGTTTTTAATTTAAGAAAGAAAAACGTAGTCCGGAGCATGTTGGATGGTTCTTAATTTTGCTTGGAAGAACGTAAAAAGTAGTATGGAGCATTGGAGAAGGTGCCTAATTTTTCTTGGAAGAACGTAGATAGTAGTATGGAGCATTGTGGATGGTGCTTACCTTTGCTTGGAAGAACAAAAAACGTGGTCTGAAGCATGTTGAATTGATTTAAGTTTTTTTTTAAAGTTTTTAGTAAAAGAAAGAAAAACGTAGCCCGGAGCATGTTGGATGGTGCTTAATTTTGCTTGAAGAACGTAAAAATTAGTATGGAGCATTGGAGAAGGTGCTTAATTTTGCTTGGAAGAACGTATTTAGTAGTATGGAGCATTGTGGATGGTGCTTACCTTTGCTTGGAAGAACAAAAAACGTGGTCTGAAGCATGTTGAATTGATCTAAGTATTTTTTTTTAAGTTTTTAGTTAAAGAAAGAAAAACGTAGTCCGGAGCATGTTGGATGGTTCTTAATTTTGCTTGGAAGAACGTAAAAAGTAGTATGGAGCATTGGAGAAGGTGCTTAATTTTGCTTGGAAGAACGTAAAAAGTAGTATGGAGCATTGGAGAAGGTGCTTAATTTTGCTTGGAAGAACGTAGATAGTAGTATAGAGCATTGTGGATGGTGCTTACCATTGCTTGGAAGAACAAAAAACGTGGTCTGAAGAATGTTGAATTGATTTAAATTTTTTTTTTAAGTTTTTAATTTAAGAAAGAAAAACGTAGTCCGGAGCATGTTGGATGGTTCTTAATTTTGCTTGGAAGAACGTAAAAAGTAGTATGGAGCATTGGAGAAGGTGCCTAATTTTTCTTGGAAGAACGTAGATAGTAGTATGGAGCATTGTGGATGGTGCTTACCTTTGCTTGGAAGAACCAAAAACGTGGTCTGAAGCATGTTGAATTGATTTAAATTTTTTTTTTTAAGTTTTTAATTTAAGAAAGAAAAACGTAGTCCGGAGCATGTTGGATGGATCTTAATTTTGTTTGGAAGAACGTAAAAAGTAGTATGGAGCATTATGGATGGTGGTTACCTTTGCTTGGAAGAACAAAAAACGTGGTCTGAAGCATGTTGAATTGATCTAAGTTTTTTTTTTTAAGTTTTTAGTTAAAGAAAGAAAAACGTAGTCCGGAGCATGCTGGATGGTTCTTAATTTTGCTTGAAGAACGTAAAAAGTAGTCTGGAGCATTGGAGAAGGTGCTTAATTTTGCTTGCAAGAACTTAAAAAGTAGTATGGAGCATTGTGGATGGTGCTTACCTTTGCTTGGAAGAACCAAAAACGTGGTCTGAAGCATGTTGAATTGATTTAAATTTTTTTTTTAAGTTTTTAATTTAAGAAAGAAAAACGTAGTCCGGAGCATGTTGGATGGTTCTTAATTTTGCTTGGAAGAACGTAAAAAGTAGTATGGAGCATTGGAGAAGGTGCCTAATTTTTCTTGGAAGAACGTAGATAGTAGTATGGAGCATTGTGGATGGTGCTTACCTTTGCTTGGAAGAACAAAAAACGTGGTCTGAAGCATGTTGAATTGATTTAAGTTTTTTTTTAAAGTTTTTAGTAAAAGAAAGAAAAACGTAGCCCGGAGCATGTTGGATGGTGCTTAATTTTGCTTGAAGAACGTAAAAATTAGTATGGAGCATTGGAGAAGGTGCTTAATTTTGCTTGGAAGAACGTATTTAGTAGTATGGAGCATTGTGGATGGTGCTTACCTTTGCTTGGAAGAACAAAAAACGTGGTCTGAAGCATGTTGAATTGATTTAAGTTTTTTTTTAAAGTTTTTAGTTAAAGAAAGAAAAACGTAGTCCGGAGCATGTTGGATGGTTCTTAATTTTGCTTGGAAGAACGTAAAAAGTAGTATGGAGCATTGGAGAAGGTGCTTAATTTTGCTTGGAAGAACGTAAAAAGTAGTATGGAGCATTGGAGAAGGTGCTTAATTTTGCTTGGAAGAACGTAGATAGTAGTATAGAGCATTGTGGATGGTGCTTACCATTGCTTGGAAGAACAAAAAACGTGGTCTGAAGAATGTTGAATTGATTTAAATTTTTTTTTTAAGTTTTTAATTTAAGAAAGAAAAACGTAGTCCGGAGCATGTTGGATGGTTCTTAATTTTGCTTGGAAGAACGTAAAAAGTAGTATGGAGCATTGGAGAAGGTGCCTAATTTTTCTTGGAAGAACGTAGATAGTAGTATGGAGCATTGTGGATGGTGCTTACCTTTGCTTGGAAGAACCAAAAACGTGGTCTGAAGCATGTTGAATTGATTTAAATTTTTTTTTTTAAGTTTTTAATTTAAGAAAGAAAAACGTAGTCCGGAGCATGTTGGATGGTTCTTAATTTTGCTTGGAAGAACGTAAAAAGTAGTATGGAGCATTGGAGAAGGTGCTTAATTTTGCTTGGAAGAACGTAAAAAGTAGTATGGAGCATTGGAGAAGGTGCTTAATTTTGCTTGGAAGAACGTAGATAGTAGTATAGAGCATTGTGGATGGTGCTTACCATTGCTTGGAAGAACAAAAAACGTGGTCTGAAGCATGTTGAATTGATTTAAATTTTTTTTTAAGTTTTTAATTTAAGAAAGAAAAACGTAGTCCGGAGCATGTTGGATGGTTCTTAATTTTGCTTGGAAGAACGTAAAAAGTAGTCTGGAGCATTGGAGAAGGTGCCTAATTTTTCTTGGAAGAACGTAGATAGTAGTATGGAGCATTGTGGATGGTGCTTACCTTTGCTTGGAAGAACAAAAAACGTGGTCTGAAGCATGTTGAATTGATTTAAGTTTTTTTTTAAAGTTTTTAGTAAAAGAAAGAAAAACGTAGCCCGGAGCATGTTGGATGGTGCTTAATTTTGCTTGAAGAACGTAAAAATTAGTATGGAGCATTGGAGAAGGTGCTTAATTTTGCTTGCAAGAACTTAAAAAGTAGTATGGAGTATTGTGGATGGTGCTTACCTTTGCTTGGAAGAACCAAAAACGTGGTCTGAAGCATGTTGAATTGATTTAAATTTTTTTTTTAAGTTTTTAATTTAAGAAAGAAAAACGTAGTCCGGAGCATGTTGGATGGTTCTTAATTTTGCTTGGAAGAACGTTAAAAGTAGTATGGAGCATTGGAGAAGGTGCCTAATTTTTCTTGGAAGAACGTAGATAGCAGTATGGAGCATTGTGGATGGTGCTTACCTTTGCTTGGAAGAACAAAAAACGTGGTCTGAAGCATGTTGAATTGATCTAAGTTTTTTTTTTTAAGTTTTTAGTTAAAGAAAGAAAAACGTAGTCCGGAGCATGTTGGATGGTTCTTAATTTTGCTTGGAAGAACGTTAAAAGTAGTATGGAGCATTGGAGAAGGTGCTTAATTTTGCTTGGAACAACGTAAAAAGTAGTATGGAGCATTGGAGAAGGTGCTTAAATTTGCTTGGAAGAACGTTAAAAGTAGTCTGGAGCATTGTGGATGGTGCTTAACTTTGCTTGGAAGAACAAAAAACGTGCTCTGAAGCATGTTGAATTGATCTAAGTTTTTTTTTTAAAGTTTTTAGTTAAAGAAAGAAAAACGTAGTCCGGAGCATGTTGGATGGTTCTTAATTTTGCTTGGAAGAACGTAAAAAGTAGTATGGAGCATTGGAGAAGGTGCTTAATTTTGCTTGGAAGAACGTAGATAGTAGTATGGAGCATTGTGGATGGTGCTTACCATTGCTTGGAAGAACAAAAAACGTGGTCTGAAGCATGTTGAATTGATTTAAATTTTTTTTTTAAGTTTTTAATTTAAGAAAGAAAAACGTAGCCCGGAGCATGTTGGATGGTTCTTAATTTTGCTTGGAAGAACGTTAAAAGTAGTATGGAGCATTGGAGAAGGTGCCTAATTTTTCTTGGAAGAACGTAGATAGTAGTATGGAGCATTGTGGATGGTGCTTACCTTTGCTTGGAAGAACAAAAAACGTGGTCTGAAGCATGTTGAATTGATTTAAGTTTTTTTTTAAAGTTTTTAGTAAAAGAAAGAAAAACGTAGCCCGGAGCATGTTGGATGGTTCTTAATTTTGCTTGAAGAACGTAAAAATTAGTATGGGGCATTGGAGAAGGTGCTTAATTTTGCTTGGAAGAACGTATTTAGTAGTATGGAGCATTGTGGATGGTGCTTACCTTTGCTTGGAAGAACAAAAAACGTGGTCTGAAGCATGTTGAATTGATCTAAGTTTTTTTTTTTAAGTTTTTAGTTAAAGAAAGAAAAACGTAGTCCGGAGCATGTTGGATGGTTCTTAATTTTGCTTGGAAGAACGTAAAAAGTAGTATGGAGCATTGGAGAAGGTGCTTAATTTTGCTTGGAAGAACGTAAAAAGTAGTATGGAGCATTGGAGAAGGTGCTTAATTTTGCTTGGAAGAACGTAGATAGTAGTATAGAGCATTGTGGATGGTGCTTACCATTGCTTGGAAGAACAAAAAACGTGGTCTGAAGAATGTTGAATTGATTTAAATTTTTTTTTTAAGTTTTTAATTTAAGAAAGAAAAACGTAGTCCGGAGCATGTTGGATGGTTCTTAATTTTGCTTGGAAGAACGTAAAAAGTAGTATGGAGCATTGGAGAAGGTGCCTAATTTTTCTTGGAAGAACGTAGATAGTAGTATGGAGCATTGTGGATGGTGCTTACCTTTGCTTGGAAGAACCAAAAACGTGGTCTGAAGCATGTTGAATTGATTTAAATTTTTTTTTTTAAGTTTTTAATTTAAGAAAGAAAAACGTAGTCCGGAGCATGTTGGATGGTTCTTAATTTTGCTTGGAAGAACGTAAAAAGTAGTATGGAGCATTGGAGAAGGTGCTTAATTTTGCTTGGAAGAACGTTGATAGTAGTATGGAGCATTGTGGATGGTGCTTACCATTGCTTGGAAGAACAAAAAACGTGGTCTGAAGCATGTTGAATTGATTTAAATTTTTTTTTTAAGTTTTTAATTTAAGAAAGAAAAACGTAGTCCGGAGCATGTTGGATGGTTCTTAATTTTGCTTGGAAGAACGTAAAAAGTAGTCTGGAGCATTGGAGAAGGTGCTTAATTTTGCTTGCAAGAACTTAAAAAGTAGTATGGAGCATTGTGGATGGTGCTTACCTTTGCTTGGAAGAACCAAAAACGTGGTCTGAAGCATGTTGAATTGATTTAAATTTTTTTTTTAAGTTTTTAATTTAAGAAAGAAAAACGTAGTCCGGAGCATGTTGGATGGTTCTTAATTTTGCTTGGAAGAACGTTAAAAGTAGTATGGAGCATTGGAGAAGGTGCTTAATTTTGCTTGCAAGAACTTAAAAAGTAGTATGGAGTATTGTGGATGGTGCTTACCTTTGCTTGGAAGAACCAAAAACGTGGTCTGAAGCATGTTGAATTGATTTAAATTTTTTTTTTAAGTTTTTAATTTAAGAAAGAAAAACGTAGTCCGGAGCATGTTGGATGGTTCTTAATTTTGCTTGGAAGAACGTTAAAAGTAGTATGGAGCATTGGAGAAGGTGCCTAATTTTTCTTGGAAGAACGTAGATAGCAGTATGGAGCATTGTGGATGGTGCTTACCTTTGCTTGGAAGAACAAAAAACGTGGTCTGAAGCATGTTGAATTGATCTAAGTTTTTTTTTTTAAGTTTTTAGTTAAAGAAAGAAAAACGTAGTCCGGAGCATGTTG
The DNA here is from genome assembly GCF_943734765.1 of Anopheles ziemanni. Lineage (NCBI taxonomy): Eukaryota > Metazoa > Arthropoda > Insecta > Diptera > Culicidae > Anopheles > Anopheles ziemanni. The sequence goes on from NW_026690084.1 coordinate 334,603, forward strand.
GATGGTTCTTAATTTTGCTTGGAAGAACGTTAAAAGTAGTATGGAGCATTGGAGAAGGTGCTTAATTTTGCTTGGAACAACGTAAAAAGTAGTATGGAGCATTGGAGAAGGTGCTTAAATTTGCTTGGAAGAACAAAAAACGTGCTCTGAAGCATGTTGATTTGATCTAAGTTTTTTTTTTTAAGTTTTTAGTAAAAGAAAGAAAAACGTAGTCCGGAGCATGTTGGATGGTTCTTAATTTTGCTTGAAGAACGTAAAAATTAGTATGGAGCATTGGAGAAGGTGCCTTATTTTTCTTGGAAGAACGTAGATCGCAGTATGGAGCATTGTGGATGGTGCTTACCTTTGCTTGGAAGAACAAAAAACGTGGTCTGAAGCATGTTGCATTGATCTAAGTTTTTTTTTTTTAAGTTTTTAGTTAAAGAAAGAAAAACATAGTCCGGAGCATGTTGGATGGTTCTTAATTTTGCTTGGTAGAACGTAAAAAGTAGTATGGAGCATTGGAGAAGGTGCTTAATTTTGCTGGGAAGAACGTTAGAAGTAGCCCGGAGCATTGTAGATGGTGCTTGCCTTTGCTTGGAAGAACGAAAAACAAGGTCTGAAGCATGTTGAATTGGGCTTAGTTTTATTTATTTATTTTTTTTTAAGTTTTTAGTTAAAGAAAAAAAATTATGTTCCGGAGCATGTTGGATTGTGCTTATTTTTGCTAGAAAGAACTTAAAAAGTACTTTGTAGCATTGGAGAAGGTGCTTAATTTTGCTGGGAAGAACGTTAAAAGTAGTCCGGAGCATTGCGGATGGTGCTTGCCTTTGCTTGGAAGAACGAAAAACAAGGTCTGAAGCATTTTGAATTGGGCTTAATTTTTTTTTCAGTTTTTAGTTAAAGAGAGAAAAACGTAATCCGGAGCATGTTGGATGGTGCTTTATTTTGCTAAGAAGAACGTAAAAAGAAGTCTGAAGCATTGGAGAAGGTGCTTAATTTTGCTGGGAAGAACGTTAGAAGTAGCCCGGAGCATTGTAGATGGTGCTTACCTTTGCTTGGAAGAACGAAAAACGAGGTCTGAAGCATCTGGAATTGGGCTTAATTTTTTTTTTTCAGTTTTTAGTTAAAGAGAGAAAAACGTAATCCGGAGCATGTTGGATGGTGCTTCATTTTGCTTGGAAGAACGAAAAAGTAGTCTGAAGCATTGGAGAAGGTGCTTACCTTTGCTTGGAAGAACGACAAACATGGTCTGAAGCATGTTAAATTGGGCTTAGTTTTATTTATTTATTTTTTTTTAAGTTTTTAGTTAAAGAAAAAAAATTATGTTCCGGAGCATGTTGGATTGTGCTTATTTTTGCTAGAAAGAACTTAAAAAGTACTTTGTAGCATTGGAGAAGGTGCTTAATTTTGCTGGGAAGAACGTTAAAAGTAGTCCGGAGCATTGCGGATGGTGCTTACCTTTGCTTGGAAGAACGACAAACATGGTCTGAAGCATGTTAAATTGGGCTTAGTTTTATTTATTTATTTTTTTTTAAGGTTTTAGTTAAAGAAAGAAAAACATGGTCCGGAGCATGTTGGATGGTGCTTAATTTTGCTAGAAAGAACGTAAAAAGAAGTCTGTGGCATTGGAGAAGGTGTTTAATTTTGCTGGGAAGAACGTTAAAAGTAGTCCGGAGCATTGTGGATGGTGCTTACGTTTGCTTGGAAGAACGTAAAAAGTATTCTGGAGCATTGTGGATGGTGCTTACCTTTGCTTGGAAGAACAAAAAACGTGGTATGAAGCATGTTGAATTGATCTAAGTTTATTTTTTTAAGTTTTTAGTTAAAGAAAGGAAAACGTTATCCGGAGCATGTTGGATGGTTCTTAATTTTGCTTGGAAGAACGTAAAAAGTAGTATGGAGCATTGGAGAAGGTGCTTAATTTTGCTTGGAAGAACGTAAAAAGTAGTCTGGAGCATTGTGGATGGTGCTTACTTTGCTTGGAAGAACAAAAAACGTGGTATGAAGCATGTTGAATTGATCTAAGTTTTTTTTTTTTTAAGTTTTTAGTTAAGGAAAAAAAAAGGTAGTCCGGAGCATGTTGGATGGATCTTAATTTTGTTTGGAAGAACGTAAAAAGTAGTATGGAGCATTATGGATGGTGGTTACCTTTGCTTGGAAGAACAAAAAACGTGGTATGAAGCATGTTGAATTGATCTAAGTTTTTTTTTTTTAAGTTTTTAGTTAAAGAAAGAAAAAGGTAGTCCGGAGCATGTTGGATGGATCTTAATTTTGTTTGAAAGAACGTAAAAAGTAGTATAGAGCATTATGGATGGTAGTTACCGTTGCTTGGAAGAACAAAAAACGTGGTATGAAGCATGTTGAATTGGTCTAAGTTTTTTTTTTAAGTTTTTAGTTAAAGAAAGGAAAACGTAATCCGGAGCATGTTGGATGGTTCTTAATTTTGCTTGGAAGAACGTAAAAAGTAGTATGGAGCATTGGAGAAGGTGCTTAATTTTGTTTGGAAGAATGTCAAAAGTAGTCTGGAGCATTGTGGATGGTGCTTACCTTTGCTTGGAAGAACAAAAAACGTGGTATGAAGCATGTTGAATTGGTCTAAGTTTTTTTTTTAAAGTTTTTAGTTAAAGAAAGGAAAACGTAATCCGGAGCATGTTGGATGGATCTTAATTTTGTTTGGAAGAACGTAAAAAGTAGTATGGAGCATTATGGATGGTGGTTACCTTTGCTTGGAAGAACAAAAAACGTGGTATGAAGCATGTTGAATTGATCTAAGTTTTTTTTTTTTTAAGTTTTTAGTTAAAGAAAGAAAAAGGTAGTCCGGAGCATGTTGGATGGATCTTAATTTTGTTTGAAAGAACGTAAAAAGTAGTATAGAGCATTATGGATGGTAGTTACCGTTGCTTGGAAGAACAAAAAACGTGGTATGAAGCATGTTGAATTGGTCTAAGTTTTTTTTTTAAGTTTTTAGTTAAAGAAAGGAAAACGTAATCCGGAGCATGTTGGATGGTTCTTAATTTTGCTTGGAAGAACGTAAAAAGTAGTATGGAGCATTGGAGAAGGTGCTTAATTTTGTTTGGAAGAACGTCAAAAGTAGTCTGGAGCATTGTGGATGGTGCTTACCTTTGCTTGGAAGAACAAAAAACGTGGTATGAAGCATGTTGAATTGGTCTAAGTTTTTTTTTTAAAGTTTTTAGTTAAAGAAAGGAAAACGTAATCCGGAGCATGTTGGATGGATCTTAATTTTGTTTGGAAGAACGTAAAAAGTAGTATGGAGCATTATGGATGGTGGTTACCTTTGCTTGGAAGAACAAAAAACGTGGTATGAAGCATGTTGAATTGATCTAAGTTTATTTTTTTAAGTTTTTAGTTAAAGAAAGAAAAAGGTAGTCCGGAGCATGTTGGATGGATCTTAATTTTGTTTGGAAGAACGTAAAAAGTAGTATGGAGCATTGGAGAAGGTGCTAAATTTTGCTTGGAAGAACGTAAAAAGTAGTCTGGAGCATTGTGGATGGTGCTTACTTTGCTTGGAAGAACAAAAAACGTGGTATGAAGCATGTTGAATTGGTCTAAGTTTATTTTTTTAAGTTTTTAGTTAAAGAAAGGAAAACGTAATCCGGAGCATGTTGGATGGTTCTTAATTTTGCTTGGAAGAACGTAAAAAGTAGTATGGAGCATTGGAGAAGGTGCTTAATTTTGTTTGGAAGAACGTAAAAAGTAGTCTGGAGCATTATGGATGGTGGTTACCTTTGCTTGGAAGAACAAAAAACGTGGTATGAAGCATGTTGAATTGATCTAAGTTTTTTTTTTTTAAGTTTTTAGTTAAAGAAAGAAAAAGGTAGTCCGGAGCATGTTGGATGGATCTTAATTTTGTTTGGAAGAACGTAAAAAGTAGTATAGAGCATTATGGATGGTGGTTACCTTTGCTTGGAAGAACAAAAAACGTGGTATGAAGCATGTTGAATTGATTAAAGTTTTTTTTTAAGTTTTTAGTTAAAGAAAGAAAAACGTAGTCCGGAGCATGTTGGATGGTTCTTAATTTTGCTTGGAAGAACGTAAAAAGTAGTATGGACCATTGGAGAAGGTGCTTAATTTTGTTTGGAAGAACGTAAAAAGTAGTCTGGAGCATTGTGGATGGTGCTTACCTTTGCTTGGAAGAACAAAAAACGTGGTATGAAGCATGTTGAATTGGTCTAAGTTTTTTTTTTAAGTTTTTAGTTAAAGAAAGGAAAACGTAATCCGGAGCATGTTGGATGGTTCTTAATTTTGCTTGGAAGAACGTAAAAAGTAGTATGGAGCATTGGAGAAGGTGCTTAATTTTGTTTGGAAGAACGTAAAAAGTAGTCTGGAGCATTGTGGATGGTGCTTACTTTGCTTGGAAGAACAAAAAACGTGGTATGAAGCATGTTGAATTGATCTAAGTTTTTTTTTTTTTAAGTTTTTAGTTAAGGAAAAAAAAAGGTAGTCCGGAGCATGTTGGATGGATCTTAATTTTGTTTGGAAGAACGTAAATAGTAGTATAGAGCATTGTGGATGGTGCTTACCTTTGCTTGGAAGAACAAAAAACGTGGTATGAAGCATGTTGAATTGATCTAAGTTTATTTTTTTAAGTTTTTAGTTAAAGAAAGGAAAACGTTATCCGGTGCATGTTGGATGGTTCTTAATTTTGCTTGGAAGAACGTAAAAAGTAGTATGGAGCATTGGAGAAGGTGCTAAATTTTGCTTGGAAGAACGTAAAAAGTAGTCTGGAGCATTGTGGATGGTGCTTACTTTGCTTGGAAGAACAAAAAACGTGGTATGAAGCATGTTGAATTGATCTAAGTTTTTTTTTTTTTAAGTTTTTAGTTAAGGAAAAAAAAAGGTAGTCCGGAGCATGTTGGATGGATCTTAATTTTGTTTGGAAGAACGTAAAAAGTAGTATGGAGCATTATGGATGGTGGTTACCTTTGCTTGGAAGAACAAAAAACGTGGTATGAAGCATGTTGAATTGATCTAAGTTTTTTTTTTTTAAGTTTTTAGTTAAAGAAAGAAAAAGGTAGTCCGGAGCATGTTGGATGGATCTTAATTTTGTTTGGAAGAACGTAAAAAGTAGTATAGAGCATTATGGATGGTGGTTACCTTTGCTTGGAAGAACAAAAAACGTGGTCTGAAGCATGTTGAATTGATTAAAGTTTTTTTTAAAGTTTTTAGTTAAAGAAAGAAAAACGTAGTCCGGAGCATGTTGGATGATTCTTAATTTTGCTTGGAAGAACGTAAAAAGTAGTATGGAGCATTGGAGAAGGTGCTTAATTTTGTTTGGAAGAACGTAAAAAGTAGTCTGGAGCATTATGGATGGTGCTTACCTTTGCTTGGAAGAACAAAAAACGTGGTATGAAGCATGTTGAATTGATCTAAGTTTTTTTTTTTTTAAGTTTTTAGTTAAGGAAAAAAAAAGGTAGTCCGGAGCATGTTGGATGGATCTTAATTTTGTTTGGAAGAACGTAAAAAGTAGTCTGGAGCATTGTGGATGGTGCTTACTTTGCTTGGAAGAACAAAAAACGTGGTATGAAGCATGTTGAATTGATCTAAGTTTTTTTTTTTTTAAGTTTTTAGTTAAAGAAAGAAAAAGGTAGTCCGGAGCATGTTGGATGGATCTTAATTTTGTTTGGAAGAACGTAAAAAGAAGTATGGAGCATTATGGATGGTGGTTACCTTTGCTTGGAAGAACAAAAAACGTGGTATGAAGCATGTTGAATTGATCTAAGTTTTTTTTTTTTAAGTTTTTAGTTAAAGAAAGAAAAAGGTAGTCCGGAGCATGTTGGATGGATCTTAATTTTGTTTGGAAGAACGTAAAAAGTAGTATGGAGCATTATGGATGGTGGTTACCTTTGCTTGGAAGAACAAAAAACGTTGTCTGAAGCATGTTGAATTGATCTAAAGTTTTTTTTTAAGTTTTTAGTTAAAGAAAGAAAAACGTAGTCCGGAGCATGTTGGATGGTTCTTAATTTTGCTTGGAAGAACGTAAAAAGTAGTATAGAGCATTGGAGAAGGTGCTTAATTTTGCTTGGAAGAACGTAAAAAGTAGTCTGGAGCATTGTGGATGGTGCTTACTTTGCTTGGAAGAACAAAAAACGTGGTATGAAGCATGTTGAATTGATCTAAGTTTTTTTTTTTTAAGTTTTTAGTTAAAGAAAGAAAAAGGTAGTCCGGAGCATGTTGGATGGATCTTAATTTTGTTAGGAAGAACGTAAAAAGTAGTATGGAGCATTATGGATGGTGGTTACCTTTGCTTGGAAGAACAAAAAACGTGGTATGAAGCATGTTGAATTGATCTAAGTTTTTTTTTTTTAAGTTTTTAGTTAAAGAAAGAAAAAGGTAGTCCGGAGCATGTTGGATGGATCTTAATTTTGTTTGGAAGAACGTAAAAAGTAGTATAGAGCATTATGGATGGTGGTTACCTTTGCTTGGAAGAACAAAAAACGTGGTCTGAAGCATGTTGAATTGATTAAAGTTTTTTTTTTAAGTTTTTAGTTAAAGAAAGGAAAACGTAATCCGGAGCATGTTGGATGGTTCTTAATTTTGCTTGGAAGAACGTAAAAAGTAGTATGGAGCATTGGAGAAGGTGCTTAATTTTGTTTGGAAGAACGTAAAAAGTAGTCTGGAGCATTGTGGATGGTGCTTACCTTTGCTTGGAAGAACAAAAAACGTGGTATGAAGCATGTTTAATTGATCTAAGTTTTTTTTTTAAGTTTTTAGTTAAAGAAAGAAAAACGTAGTCCGGAGCATGTTGGATGGTTCTTAATTTTGCTTGGAAGAACGTAAAAAGTAGTATGGAGCATTGGAGAAGGTGCTTAATTTTGCTTGGAAGAACGAAAAAAGTAGTCTGGAGCATTGTGGATGGTGCTTACCTTTGCTTGGAAGAACAAAAAACGTGGTATGAAGCATGTTGAATTGATCTAAGTTTTTTTTTAAAGTTTTTAGTTAAAGAAAGGAAAACGTAATCCGGAGCATGTTGGATGGTTCTTAATTTTGCTTGGAAGAACGTAAAAAGTAGTATGGAGCATTGGAGAAGGTGCTTAATTTTGTTTGGAAGAACGTAAAAAGTAGTCTGGAGCATTGTGGATGGTGCTTACTTTGCTTGGAAGAACAACAAACGTGGTATGAAGCATGTTGAATTGATCTAAGTTTTTTTTTTTAAGTTTTTAGTTAAAGAAAGAAAAAGGTAGTCCGGAGCATGTTGGATGGATCTTAATTTTGTTTGGAAGAACGTAAAAAGTAGTATGGAGCATTATGGATGGTGGTTACCTTTGCTTGGAAGATCAAAAAACGTGGTCTGAAGCATGTTGAATTGATTAAAGTTTTTTTTAAAGTTTTTAGTTAAAGAAAGAAAAACGTAGTCCCGAGCATGTTGGATGGTTCTTAATTTTGCTTGGAAGAACGTAAAAAGTAGTATGGAGCATTGGAGAAGGTGCTTAATTTTGCTTGGAAGAACGAAAAAAGTAGTCTGGAGCATTGTGGATGGTGCTTACCTTTGCTTGGAAGAACAAAAAACGTGGTATGAAGCATGTTGAATTGATCTAAGTTTTTTTTTTAAGTTTTTAGTTAAAGAAAGGAAAACGTAATCCGGAGCATGTTGGATGGTTCTTAATTTTGCTTGGAAGAACGTAAAAAGTAGTATGGAGCATTGGAGAAGGTGCTTAATTTTGCTTGGAAGAACGTAAAAAGTAGTCTGGAGCATTGTGGATGGTGCTTACTTTGCTTGGAAGAACAAAAAACGTGGTATGAAGCATGTTGAATTGATCTAAGTTTTTTTTTTTTTAAGTTTTTAGTTAAAGAAAGAAAAAGGTAGTCCGGAGCATGTTGGATGGATCTTAATTTTGTTTGGAAGAACGTAAAAAGTAGTATAGAGCATTATGGATGGTGGTTACCTTTGCTTGGAAGAACAAAAAACGTGGTCTGAAGCATGTTGAATTGATTAAAGTTTTTTTTTAAAGTTTTTAGTTAAAGAAAGAAAAACGTAGTCCGGAGCATGTTGGATGGTTCTTAATTTTGCTTGGAAGAACGTAAAAAGTAGTATGGAGCATTGGAGAAGGTGCTTAATTTTGCTTGGAAGAACGTAAAAAGTAGTCTGGAGCATTGTGGATGGTGCTTACCTTTGCTTGGAAGAACAAAAAACGTGGTATGAAGCATGTTGAATTGATCTAAGTTTTTTTTTAAAGTTTTTAGTTAATGAAAGGAAAACGTAATCCGGAGCATGTTGGATGGTTCTTAATTTTGCTTGGAAGAACGTAAAAAGTAGTATGGAGCATTGGAGAAGGTGCTTAATTTTGCTTGGAAGAACGTAAAAAGTAGTCTGGAGCATTGTGGATGGTGCTTACCTTTGCTTGGAAGAACAAAAAACGTGGTATGAAACATGTTTAATTGATCTAAGTTTTTTTTTTAAGTTTTTAGTTAAAGAAAGAAAAACGTAGTCCGGAGCATGTTGGATGGTTCTTAATTTTGCTTGGAAGAACGTAAAAAGTAGTATGGAGCATTGGAGAAGGTGCTTAATTTTGCTTGGAAGAACGAAAAAAGTAGTCTGGAGCATTGTGGATGGTGCTTACCTTTGCTTGGAAGAACAAAAAACGTGGTATGAAGCATGTTGAATTGATCTAAGTTTTTTTTTTAAGTTTTTAGTTAAAGAAAGGAAAACGTAATCCGGAGCATGTTGGATGGTTCTTAATTTTGCTTGGAAGAACGTAAAAAGTAGTATGGAGCATTGGAGAAGGTGCTTAATTTTGCTTGGAAGAACGTAAAAAGTAGTCTGGAGCATTGTGGATGGTGCTTACTTTGCTTGGAAGAACAAAAAACGTGGTATGAAGCATGTTGAATTGATCTAAGTTTTTTTTTTTTTAAGTTTTTAGTTAAAGAAAGAAAAAGGTAGTCCGGAGCATGTTGGATGGATCTTAATTTTGTTTGGAAGAACGTAAAAAGTAGTATGGAGCATTATGGATGGTGGTTACCTTTGCTTGGAAGAACAAAAAACGTTGTCAGAAGCATGTTGAATTGATTAAAGTTTTTTTTTAAGTTTTTAGTTAAAGAAAGGAAAACGTAATCCGGAGCATGTTGGATGGTTCTTAATTTTGCTTGGAAGAACGTAAAAAGTAGTATGGAGCATTGGAGAAGGTGCTTAATTTTGCTTGGAAGAACGTAAAAAGTAGTCTGGAGCATTGTGGATGGTGCTTACTTTGCTTGGAAGAACAAAAAACGTGGTATGAAGCATGTTGAATTGATCTAAGTTTTTTTTTTTTTAAGTTTTTAGTTAAAGAAAGAAAAAGGTAGTCCGGAGCATGTTGGATGGTGCTTAATTTTGTTTGGAAGAACGTAAAAAGTAGTATGGAGCATTATGGATGGTGGTTACCTTTGCTTGGAAGAACAAAAAACGTGGTATGAAGCATGTTGAATTGATCTAAGTTTTTTTTTTTAAGTTTTTAGTAAAAGAAAGAAAAAGGTAGTCCGGAGCATGTTGGATGGATCTTAATTTTGTTTGGAAGAACGTAAAAAATAGTATGGAGCATTATGGATGGTGGTTACCTTTGCTTGGAAGAACAAAAAACGTGGTCTGAAGCATGTTGAATTGATTAAAGTTTTTTTTAAAGTTTTAAGTTAAAGAAAGAAAAACGTAGTCCGGAGCATGTTGGATGGTTCTTAATTTTGCTTGGAAGAACGTAAAAAGTAGTATGGAGCATTGGAGAAGGTGCCTAATTTTGTTTGGAAGAACGTAAAAAGTAGTCTGGAGCATTGGAGAAGGTGCTTACTTTGCTTGGAAGAACAAAAAACGTGGTATGAAGCATGTTGAATTGGTCTAAGTTTTTTTTTTTTTAAGTTTTTAGTTAAAGAAAGAAAAAGGTAGTCCGGAGCATGTTGGATGGTGCTTAATTTTGTTTGGAAGAACGTAAAAAGTAGTATGGAGCATTATGGATGGTGGTTACCTTTGCTTGGAAGAACAAAAAACGTGGTATGAAGCATGTTGAATTGATCTAAGTTTTTTTTTTTTTAAGTTTTTAGTAAAAGAAAGAAAAAGGTAGTCCGGAGCATGTTGGATGGATCTTAATTTTGTTTGGAAGAACGTAAAAAATAGTATGGAGCATTATGGATGGTGGTTACCTTTGCTTGGAAGAACAAAAAACGTGGTCTGAAGCATGTTGAATTGATTAAAGTTTTTTTTAAAGTTTTAAGTTAAAGAAAGAAAAACGTAGTCCGGAGCATGTTGGATGGTTCTTAATTTTGTTTGGAAGAACGTAAAAAGTAGTATGGAGCATTATGGATGGTGGTTACCTTTGCTTGGAAGAACAAAAAACGTGGTCTGAAGCAGGTTGAATTGATCTAAGTTTTTTTTTGTAAGTTTTTAGTTTAAGAAAGAAAAACGTAGTCCGGAGCATGTTGGATGGTTCTTAATTTTGCTTGGAGAACGTAAAAATTAGTATGGAGCATTGGAGAAGGTGCCTAATTTTGCTTTGAAGAACGTAGATAGTAGTATGGAGCAATGTGGATGTTGCTCACCTTTGCTTGGAAGAAGAAAAAACGTGGTCTGAAGCATGTTGATTTGATCTAAGTTTTTTTTTTTAAGTTTTTAGTTAAAGAAAGAAAAACGTAGTCCGGAGCATGTTGGATGGTTCATAATTTTGCTTGGAAGAACGTAAAAATTAGTATGGAGCATTGGAGAAGGTGCTTAATTTTGCTTGGAAAACGGGAAAAGTAGTCTGGAGCATTGTGGATGGTGCTTACCTTTGCTTGGAAGAACAAAAAACGTGGTCTGAAGCAGGTTGAATTGATCTAAGTTTTTTTTTTAAGTTTTTAGTTAAAGAAAGAAAAACGTAGTCCGGAGCATGTTGGATGGTTCTTAATTTTGCTTGGAAGAACGTAAAAAGTAGTATGGAGCATTGGAGAAGGTGCTTAATTTTGCTTGGAAGAACGTAAAAAGTAGTCTGGAGCATTGTGGATGGTGCTTACCTTTGCTTGGAAGAACAAAAAACGTGGTCTGAAGCATGTTGAATTAGTCTTAGTTTTTTTTTAAGTTTTTAGTTAAAGAAAGAAAAACGTAGTCCGGAGCATGTCGGATGGATCTTAATTTTGCTTGGAAGAACGTAAAAAGTAGTCTGGAGCATTGTGGATGGTGCTTACTTTGCTTGGAAGAACAAAAAACGTGGTATGAAGCATGTTGAATTGATCTAAGTTTTTTTTTTTTTAAGTTTTTAGTTAAAGAAAGAAAAAGGTAGTCCGGAGCATGTTGGATGGTGCTTAATTTTGTTTGGAAGAACGTAAAAAGTAGTATGGAGCATTATGGATGGTGGTTACCTTTGCTTGGAAGAACAAAAAACGTGGTATGAAGCATGTTGAATTGATCTAAGTTTTTTTTTTTTAAGTTTTTAGTAAAAGAAAGAAAAAGGTAGTCCGGAGCATGTTGGATGGATCTTAATTTTGTTTGGAAGAACGTAAAAAATAGTATGGAGCATTATGGATGGTGGTTACCTTTGCTTGGAAGAACAAAAAACGTGGTCTGAAGCATGTTGAATTGATTAAAGTTTTTTTTAAAGTTTTAAGTTAAAGAAAGAAAAACGTAGTCCGGAGCATGTTGGATGGTTCTTAATTTTGCTTGGAAGAACGTAAAAAGTAGTATGGAGCATTGGAGAAGGTGCTTAATTTTGCTTGGAAGAACGTAAAAAGTAGTCTGGAGCATTGTGGATGGTGCTTACTTTGCTTGGAAGAACAAAAAACGTGGTATGAAGCATGTTGAATTGGTCTAAGTTTTTTTTTTAAGTTTTTAGTTAAAGAAAGAAAAACGTAGTCCGGAGCATGTTGGATGGTTCTTAATTTTGCTTGGAAGAACGTAAAAAGTAGTATGGAGCATTGGAGAAGGTGCTTAATTTTGCTTGGAAGAACGTAAAAAGTAGTCTGGAGCATTGTGGATGGTGCTTACCTTTGCTTGGAAGAACAAAAAACGTGGTCTGAAGCATGTTGAATTAGTCTTAGTTTTTTTTTAAGTTTTTAGTTAAAGAAAGAAAAACGTAGTCCGGAGCATGTCGGATGGATCTTAATTTTGCTTGGAAGAACGTAAAAAGTAGTCTGGAGCATTGTGGATGGTGTTTACCTTTGCTTGGAAGAACAAAAAACGTGGTCTGAAGCAGGTTGAATTGATCTAAGTTTTTTTTTGTAAGTTTTTAGTTTAAGAAAGAAAAACGTAGTCCGGAGCATGTTGGATGGTTCTTAATTTTGCTTGGAGAACGTAAAAATTAGTATGGAGCATTGGAGAAGGTGCCTAATTTTGCTTTGAAGAACGTAGATAGTAGTATGGAGCAATGTGGATGTTGCTCACCTTTGCTTGGAAGAAGAAAAAACGTGGTCTGAAGCATGTTGATTTGATCTAAGTTTTTTTTTTTAAGTTTTTAGTTAAAGAAAGAAAAACGTAGTCCGGAGCATGTTGGATGGTTCATAATTTTGCTTGGAAGAACGTAAAAATTAGTATGGAGCATTGGAGAAGGTGCTTAATTTTGCTTGGAAAACGGGAAAAGTAGTCTGGAGCATTGTGGATGGTGCTTACCTTTGCTTGGAAGAACAAAAAACGTGGTCTGAAGCATGTTGAATTGATCTAAGTTTTTTTTTTAAGTTTTTAGTTAAAGAAAGAAAAACGTAGTCCGGAGCATGTTGGATGATTCTTAATTTTGCTTGGAAGAACGTAAAAAGTAGTATGGAGCATTGAAGAAGGTGCCTAATTTTGCTTGGAAGAACGTAAAAAGTAGTCTGGAGCAATGTGGATGTTGCTCACCTTTGCTTGGAAGAACAAAAAACGTGGTCTGAAGCATGTTGAATTGATCTAAGTTTTTTTTGTTAAGTTTTTAGTTTAAGAAAGAAAAACGTAGTCCGGAGCATCTTGGATGGTTCATAATTTTGCTTGGAAGAACGTAAAAATTAGTATGGAGCATTGGAAAAGGTGCCTAATTTTGCTTTGAAGAACGTAGATAGTAGTATGGAGCAATGTGGATGTTGCTCACCTTTGCTTGGAAGAACAAAAAACGTGGTCTGAAGCATGTTGAATTGATCTAAGTTTTTTTTGTTAAGTTTTTAGTTTAAGAAAGAAAAACGTAGTCCGGAGCATCTTGGATGGTTCATAATTTTGCTTGGAAGAACGTAAAAATTAGTATGGAGCATTGGAGAAGGTGCTTAATTTTGCTTGGAAAACGTGAAAAGTAGTCTGGAGCATTGTGGATGGTGCTTACCTTTGCTTGGAAGAACAAAAAACGTGGTCTGAAGCATGTTTAATTGATCTAAGTTTTTTTTTTAAAGTTTTTAGTTAAAGAAAGAAAAACGTAGTCCGGAGCATGTTGGATGGTTCTTAATTTTGCTTAGAAGAACGTAAAAAGTAGTATGGAGCATTGGAGAAGGTGCTTAATTTTGCTTGGAAGAACGTAAAAAGTAGTCTGGAGCATTGTGGATGGTGCTTACCTTTGCTTGGAAGAACAAAAAACGTGGTCTGAAGCATGTTGAATTGGTCTAAGTTTTTTTTTTAAGTTTTTAGTTAAAGAAAGAAAAACGTAATCCGGAGCATGTTGGATGGTTCTTAATTTTGCTTGGAAGAACGTAAAAAGTAGTATGGAGCATTGGAGAAGGTGCTTAATTTTGCTTGGAAGAACGTAAAAAGTAGTCTGGAGCATTGTGGATGGTGCTTACCTTTGCTTGGAAGTACAAAAAACGTGGTATGAAGCATGTTGAATTGATCTAAGTTTTTTTTTTTAAGTTTTTAGTTAAAGAAAGAAAAAGGTAGTCCGGAGCATGTTGGATGGATCTTAATTTTGTTTGGAAGAACGTAAAAAGTAGTATGGAGCATTATGGATGGTGGTTACCTTTGCTTGGAAGAACAAAAAACGTGGTCTGAAGCATGTTGAATTGATTAAAGTTTTTTTTTAAGTTTTTAGTTAAAGAAAGAAAAACGTAGTCCGGAGCATGTTGGATGGTTCTTAATTTTGCTTGGAAGAACGTAAAAAGTAGTATGGAGCATTGGAGAAGGTGCTTAATTTTGCTTGGAAGAACGTAAAAAGTAGTCTGGAGCATTATGGATGGTGGTTACCTTTGCTTGGAAGAACAAAAAACGTGGTATGAAGCATGTTGAATTGATCTAAGTTTTTTTTTTTAAGTTTTTAGTTAAAGAAAGAAAAAGGTAGTCCGGAGCATGTTGGATGGATCTTAATTTTGTTTGGAAGAACGTAAAAAGTAGTATGGAGCATTATGGATGGTGGTTACCTTTGCTTGGAAGAACAAAAAACGTGGTCTGAAGCATGTTGAATTGATTAAAGTTTTTTTTTTAAGTTTTTAGTTAAAGAAAGAAAAACGTAGTCCGGAGCATGTTGGATGGTTCCTAATTTTGCTTAGAAGAACGTAAAAAGTAGTATGGAGCATTGGAGAAGGTGCTTAATTTTGCTTGGAAGAACGTAAAACGTAGTCTGGAGCATTGTGGATGGTGCTTACCTTTGCTTGGAAGAACAAAAAACGTGGTATGAAGCATGTTGAATTGATCTAAGTTTTTTTTTTTAAGTTTTTAGTTAAAGAAAGAAAAAGGTAGTCCGGAGCATGTTGGATGGATCTTAATTTTGTTTGGAAGAACGTAAAAAGTAGTATGGAGCATTATGGATGGTGGTTACCTTTGCTTGGAAGAACAAAAAACGTGGTCTGAAGCATGTTGAATTGATTAAAGTTTTTTTTTAAGTTTTTAGTTAAAGAAAGAAAAACGTAGTCCGGAGCATGTTGGATGGTTCTTAATTTTGCTTGGAAGAACGTAAAAAGTAGTATGGAGCATTGGAGAAGGTGCTTAATTTTGCTTGGAAGAACGTAAAAAGTAGTCTGGAGCATTGTGGATGGTGCTTACCTTTGCTTGGAAGAACAAAAAACGTGGTCTGAAGCATGTTGAATTGATCTAAGTTTTTTTTTTTAAGTTTTTAGTTAAAGAAAGGAAAACGTGATCCGGAGCATATTGGATGGTTCTTAATTTTGCTTGGAAGAACGTAAAAAGTAGTATGGAGCATTGGAAAAGGTGCTTAATTTTGCTTGGAAGAACGTAAAAAGTAGTCTGGAGCATTGTGGATGGTGCTTACCTTTGCTTGGAAGAACAAAAACCGTGGTATGAAGCATGTTGAATTGGTCTAAGTTTTTTTTTAATGTTTTTAGTTAAAGAAAGAAAATCGTAGTCCGGAGCATGTTGCATGGTTCTTAATTTTGCTTGGAAGAACGAAAAAAGTAGTCTGGAGCATTGGAGAAGGTGCCTAATTTTGCTTGGAAGAACGAAAAAAGTAGTCTGGAGCATTGTGGATGGTGGTTACCTTTGCTTGGAAGAACAAAAAACGTGGTCTGAAGCAGGTTGAATTGATCTAAGTTTTTTTTTTTTAAGTTTTAAGTTAAAGAAAGAAAAACGTAGTCCGGAGCATGTTGGATGATTCTTAATTTTGCTTGGAAGAACGTAAAAAGTGGTATGGAGCATTGTAGAAGGTGCTTAGTTTTGCTTGGAAGAACGTAAAAAGTAGTATGGAGCATTGTGGATGGTGCTTACCTTTGCTTGGAAGAACAAAAAACGTGGTCTGAAGCAGGTTGAATTGATCTAAGTTTTTTTTTTTAAGTTTTAAGTTAAAGAAAGAAAAACGTAGTCCGGAGCATGTTGGATGATTCTTAATTTTGCTTGGAAGAACGTAAAAAGTGGTATGGAGCATTGTAGAAGGTGCTTAGTTTTGCTTGGAAGAACGTAAAAAGTAGTATGGAGCATTGTGGATGGTGCTTACCTTTGCTTGGAAGAACAAAAAACGTGGTTTGAAGCAGGTTGAATTGATCTAAGTTTTTTTTGTAAGTTTTAAGTTTAAGAAAGAAAAACGTAGTCCGGAGCATGTTGGATGGTTCTTAATTTTGCTTGGAAGAACGTAAAAATTAGTATGGAGCATTGGAGAAGGTGCTTAATTTTGCTGCGAAGAACGTTAAAAGTAGTCAGGAGTATTGAAGAAGGCGCTTAACTTTGCTTGGAAGAACGTAAAAAGTAGTATTGAGCATTGGAGAAGGTGCTTAATTTTGCTGCGAAGAACGTCAAAAGTAGTCTGGAGTATTGGAGAAGGTGCTTAATTTTGCTTGGAAGAACGTAAAAAGTAGTCTGGAGCATTGTGGATGGTGCTTACTTTTGCTTGGAAGAACAAAAAACGTGGTATGAAGCATGTTGAATTGATCTAAGTTTTTTTTTTTTAAGTTTTTAGTTAAAGAAAGAAAAAGGTAGTCCGGAGCATGTTGGATGGATCTTAATTTTGTTTGGAAGAACGTAAAAAGTAGTATGGAGCATTATGGATGGTGGTTACCTTTGCTTGGAAGAACAAAAAACGTGGTCTGAAGCATGTTGAATTGATTAAAGTTTTTTTTAAAGTTTTTAGTTAAAGAAAGAAAAACGTAGTCCGGAGCATGTTGGATGGTTCTTAATTTTGCTTGGAAGAACGTAAAAAGTAGTCTGGAGCATTGTGGATGGTGCTTACCTTTGCTTGGAAGAACAAAAAACGTGGTATGAAGCATGTTGAATTGATCTAAGTTTTTTTTTTTAAGTTTTTAGTTAAAGAAAGGAAAACGTGATCCGGAGCATGTTGGATGGTTCTTAATTTTGCTTGGAAAAACGTAAAAAGTAGTATGGAGCATTGGAGAAGGTGCTTAATTTTGCTTGGAAGAACGTAAAAAGTAGTCTGGAGCATTGTGGATGGTGCTTACTTTTGCTTGGAAGAACAAAAAACGTGGTCTTAACCATGTTGAATTGATCTAAGTTTTTTTTTTTAAGTTTTTAGTTAAAGAAAGAAAAAGGTAGTCCGGAGCATGTTGGATGGATCTTAATTTTGTTTGGAAGAACGTAAAAAGTAGTATGGAGCATTGGAGAAGGTGCTTAATTTTGCTTGGAAGAACGTAAAAAGTAGTCTGGAGCATTGTGGATGGTGCTTACCTTTGCTTGGAAGAACAAAAAACGTGGTCTGAAGCATGTTGAATTGATCTAAGTTTTTTTTTTTAAGTTTTTAGTTAAAGAAAGGAAAACGTGATCCGGAGCATGTTGGATGGTTCTTAATTTTGCTTGGAAGAACGTAAAAAGTAGTATGGGGCATTGGAAAAGGTGCTTAATTTTGCTTGGAAGAACGTAAAAAGTAGTCTGGAGCATTGTGGATGGTGCTTACCTTTGCTTGGAAGAACAAAAAACATGGTATGAAGCATGTTGAATTGGTCTAAGTTTTTTTTTAATGTTTTTAGTTAAAGAAAGAAAAACGTAGTCCGGAGCATGTTGCATGGTTCTTAATTTTGCTTGGAAGAACGAAAAAAGTAGTCTGGAGCATTGGAGAAGGTGCCTAATTTTGCTTGGAAGAACGAAAAAAGTAGTCTGGAGCATTATGGATGGTGGTTACCTTTGCTTGGAAGAACAAAAAACGTGGTATGAAGCATGTTGAATTGATCTAAGTTTTTTTTTTTAAGTTTTTAGTTAAAGAAAGGAAAACGTGATACGGAGCATGTTGGATGGTTCTTAATTTTGCTTGGAAAAACGTAAAAAGTAGTATGGAGCATTGGAGAAGGTGCTTAATTTTGCTTGGAAGAACGAAAAAAGTAGTCTGGAGCATTGGAGAAGGTGCTAAATTTTGCTTGGAAGAACGAAAAAAGTAGTCTGGAGCATTGTGGATGGTGCTTACCTTTGCTTGGAAGAACAAAAAACGTGGTATGAAGCATGTTGAATTGATCTAAGTTTTTTTTTTAAGTTTTTAGTTAAAGAAAGGAAAACGTGATACGGAGCATGTTGGATGGTTCTTAATTTTGCTTGGAAAAACGTAAAAAGTAGTATGGAGCATTGGAGAAGGTGCTTAATTTTGCTTGGAAGAACGAAAAAAGTAGTCTGGAGCATTATGGATGGTGGTTACCTTTGCTTGGAAGAACAAAAAACGTGGTCTGAAGCATGTTAAATTGGGCTTAGTTTTATTTATTTATTTTTTTTTTAAGTTTTTAGTTAAAGACAGAAAAACATGGTCCGGAGCATGTTGGATGGTGCTTAGTTTTGCTAGAAAGAACCTAAAAAGTAGTTTGTAGCATTGGAGAAGGTACTTAATTTTGCTGGGAAGAACGTTAAAAGTAGTCCGGAGCATTGTGGATGGTGCTTACCTTTGCTTGGAAGAACGAAACACGAGGTCTGAAGCATGTTGAATTGGGCTTAGTTTTATTTATTTTATTTTTTTTCAAGGTTTTAGTTAAAGTAAGAAAAACATGGTCCTGAGCATGTTGGATGGTGCTTAATTTTGCTAGAAAGAACGTAAAAGGTAGTTTAAAGCATTGGAGAAGGTACTTAATTTTGCTGGGAAGAACGTTAAAAGTAGTCCGGAGCATTGTGGATGGTGCTTACCTTTGCTTGGAAGAACAAAAAACGTGGTATGAAGCATGTTGAATTGATCTAAGTTTTTTTTTTTAAGTTTTTAGTTAAAGAAAGGAAAACGTGATACGGAGCATGTTGGATGGTTCTTAATTTTGCTTGGAAAAACGTAAAAAGTAGTATGGAGCATTGGAGAAGGTGCTTAATTTTGCTTGGAAGAACGAAAAAAGTAGTCTGGAGCATTATGGATGGTGGTTACCTTTGCTTGGAAGAACAAAAAACGTGGTCTGAAGCATGTTAAATTGGGCTTAGTTTTATTTATTTATTTTTTTTTTAAGTTTTTAGTTAAAGACAGAAAAACATGGACCGGAGCATGTTGGATGGTGCTTAGTTTTGCTAGAAAGAACCTAAAAAGTAGTTTGTAGCATTGGAGAAGGTACTTAATTTTGCTGGGAAGAACGTTAAAAGTAGTCCGGAGCATTGTGGATGGTGCTTACCTTTGCTTGGAAGAACGAAACACGAGGTCTGAAGCATGTTGAATTGGGCTTAGTTTTATTTATTTTATTTTTTTTTAAGGTTTTAGTTAAAGTAAGAAAAACATGGTCCTGAGCATGTTGGATGGTGCTTAATTTTGCTAGAAAGAACGTAAAAGGTAGTTTAAAGCATTGGAGAAGGTACTTAATTTTGCTGGGAAGAACGTTAAAAGTAGTCCGGAGCATTGTGGATGGTGCTTACCTTTGCTTGGAAGAACGAAACACGAGGTCTGAAGCATGTGGAATTGGGCTTAGTTTTATTTATTTATTTTTTTTTAAGTTTTTAGTTAAAGAAAGAAAAACATGGTCCGGAGCATGTTGGATGGTGCTTAATTTTGCTGGAAAGAACGTAAAAAGTAGTCTGTAGCATTGGAGAAGGTACTTAATTTTGCTGGGAAGAACGTTAAAAGTAGTCCGGAGCATGTTGGATGGTACTTACTTTTGCTTGGAAGAACGAAAAAAGTGGTCCAGAGCATGTTGGATGGTACTTACTTTTGCTTGGAACAACAAAAAAAGTGGTCCGGAGCATGTTGGATGGTACTTACTTTTGCTTGGAAGAACGAAAAAAGTGGTCCAGAGCATGTTGGATGGTACTTACTTTTGCTTTGAAGAACGAAAAAAGTGGTCCGGAGCATGTTGGATAGTACTTATTTTTGCTTGGAAGAACGAAAAAAGTGGTCCGGAGCATGTTGGATGGTACTTACTTTTGCTTGGAAGAACGAAAAAAGTGGTCCAGAGCATGTTGGATGGTACTTACTTTTGCTTTGAAGAACGAAAAAAGTGGTCCGGAGCATGTTAAATGGTACTTACTTTTGCTTGGAAGAACGAAAAAAGAGGTCCAGAGCATGTTGGATGTCGCGTTCTTTTGCTTGGAAGAACGAAAAAAGTGGTCCGGAGCATGTTGGATGGTGCTTAATTGTGCTTGGAAGAACGAAAAAAGTGATCCGGAGCATGTTAGATGGTGCGTACTTTTGCTTGGAAGAACGAAAAAAGAGGTCCGGAGCATGCTAGATGGTGCGTTCTTTTGCTTGGAAGAACGAAAAAAGTGGTCCGGAGCATGTTGCATGTCGCGTTCTTTTGCTTGGAAGAACGAAAAAAGAGGTCCGGAGCATGTTGGATGGTGCTTAATTGTGCTTGGAAGAACGAAAAAAGTGGTCCGGAGCATGTTGCATGTCGCGTTCTTTTGCTTGGAAGAACGAAAAAAGTGGTCCGGAGCATGTTGGATGGTGCGTACTTTTTCTTGGAAGAATGAAAAAAGTGGTCCGGAGCATGTTAGATGGTGCGTACTTTTGCTTGGAAGAACGAAAAACGTGGTCCGGAGCATGTTGGATGGTGCTTAATTGTGCTTGGAAGAACGAAAAAAGTGGTCCGGAGCATGTTGGATGGTGCGTACTTTTGCTTGGAAGAACGAAAAACGTGGTCTGGAGCATGTTGGATGGTGCTTTATTTTGCTTGGAAGAACGAAAAAAGTGGTCCGGAGCATGTTGGATGGTGCGTACTTTTGCTTGGAAGAACGAAAAAAGTGGTCCGGAGCATGTTGGATGGTGCGTACTTTTGCTTGGAAGAACGAAAAACGTGGTACGGAGCATGTTGGATGGTGCTTAATTTTGCTTGGAAGAACGAAAAAAGAGGTCCGGAGCATGTTGGATGGTGCGTACTTTTGCTTGGAAGAACGAAAAACGTGGTCCGGAGCATGTTGGATGGTGCTTAATTGTGCTTGGAAGAACGAAAAAAGTGGTCCGGAGCATGTTGGATGGTGCGTACTTTTGCTTGGAAGAACGAAAAAAGTGGTCCGGAGCATGTTGGATGGTGCGTACTTTTGCTTTGAAGAACGAAAAAAGTGGTCCGGAGCATGTTAAATGGTACTTACTTTTGCTTGGAAGAACGAAAAAAGAGGTCCAGAGCATGTTGGATGTCGCGTTCTTTTGCTTGGAAGAACGAAAAAAGTGGTCCGGAGCATGTTGGATGGTGCTTAATTGTGCTTGGAAGAACGAAAAAAGTGGTCCGGAGCATGTTGGATGGTGCGTACTTTTGCTTGGAAGAACGAAAAACGTGGTCTGGAGCATGTTGGATGGTGCTTTATTTTGCTTGGAAGAACGAAAAAAGTGGTCCGGAGCATGTTGGATGGTGCGTACTTTTGCTTGGAAGAACGAAAAAAGTGGTCCGGAGCATGTTGGATGGTGCGTACTTTTGCTTGGAAGAACGAAAAACGTGGTCCGGAGCATGTTGGATGGTGCTTAATTGTGCTTGGAAGAACGAAAAAAGTGGTCCGGAGCATGTTGGATGGTGCGTACTTTTGCTTGGAAGAACGAAAAAAGTGGTCCGGAGCATGTTGCATGTCGCGTTCTTTTGCTTGGAAGAACGAAAAAAGAGGTCCGGAGCATGTTGGATGGTGCTTAATTGTGCTTGGAAGAACGAAAAAAGTGGTCCGGAGCATGTTGCATGTCGCGTTCTTTTGCTTGGAAGAACGAAAAAAGTGGTCCGGAGCATGTTGGATGGTGCGTACTTTTTCTTGGAAGAATGAAAAAAGTGGTCCGGAGCATGTTAGATGGTGCGTACTTTTTCTTGGAAGAATGAAAAAAGTGGTCCGGAGCATGTTAGATGGTGCGTACTTTTGCTTGGAAGAACGAAAAACGTGGTCCGGAGCATGTTGGATGGTGCTTAATTGTGCTTGGAAGAACGAAAAAAGTGGTCCGGAGCATGTTGGATGGTGCGTACTTTTGCTTGGAAGAACGAAAAAAGTGGTCCGGAGCATGTTGGATGGTGCGTACTTTTGCTTTGAAGAACGAAAAAAGTGGTCCGGAGCATGTTAAATGGTACTTACTTTTGCTTGGAAGAACGAAAAAAGAGGTCCAGAGCATGTTGGATGTCGCGTTCTTTTGCTTGGAAGAACGAAAAAAGTGGTCCGGAGCATGTTGGATGGTGCTTAATTGTGCTTGGAAGAACGAAAAAAGTGATCCGGAGCATGTTGGATGGTACTTACTTTTGCTTTGAAGAACGAAAAACGTGGTCCGGAGCATGTTGGATGGTGCTTAATTGTGCTTGGAAGAACGAAAAAAGAGGTCCGGAGCATGCTAGATGGTGCGTTCTTTTGCTTGGAAGAACGAAAAAAGTGGTCCGGAGCATGTTGCATGTCGCGTTCTTTTGCTTGGAAGAACGAAAAAAGAGGTCCGGAGCATGTTGGATGGTGCTTAATTGTGCTTGGAAGAACGAAAAAAGTGGTCCGGAGCATGTTGCATGTCGCGTTCTTTTGCTTGGAAGAACGAAAAAAGTGGTCCGGAGCATGTTGGATGGTGCGTACTTTTTCTTGGAAGAATGAAAAAAGTGGTCCGGAGCATGTTAGATGGTGCGTACTTTTGCTTGGAAGAACGAAAAACGTGGTCCGGAGCATGTTGGATGGTGCTTAATTGTGCTTGGAAGAACGAAAAAAGTGGTCCGGAGCATGTTGGATGGTGCGTACTTTTGCTTGGAAGAACGAAAAAAGTGGTCCGGAGCATGTTGGATGGTGCGTACTTTTGCTTGGAAGAACGAAAAACGTGGTCCGGAGCATGTTGGATGGTGCTTAATTTTGCTTGGAAGAACGAAAAAAGTGGTCGGGAGCATGTTGCATGTCGCGTTCTTTTGCTTGGAAGAACGAAAAAAGTGGTCCGGAGCATGTTGGATGGTGCGTACTTTTTCTTGGAAGAATGAAAAAAGTGGTCCGGAGCATGTTAGATGGTGCGTACTTTTGCTTGGAAGAACGAAAAAAGTGGTCCGGAGCATGTTGGATGGTGCTTAATTGTGCTTGGAAGAACGAAAAAAGTGGTCCGGAGCATGTTGGATGGTGCTTAATTGTGCTTGGAAGAACGAAAAAAGTGGTCCGGAGCATGTTGGATGGTGCTTAATATTGCTTGGAAGAACGAAAAAGTGGTCCGGAGCATGTTGGATGGTGCGTACTTTTGCTTGGAAGAACGAAAAAAGTGGTCCGGAGCATGTTGGATGGTGCTTAATTTTGCTTGGAAGAACGAAAAAAGTGGTCCGGAGCATGTTGGATGGTGCTTAATTTTGCTTGGAAGAACGAAAAAAGTGGTCCGGAGCATGTTGGATGGTGCGTACTTTTGCTTGGAAGAACGAAAAAAGAGGTCCGGAGCATGTTGGATGGTGCTAAATTTTGCTTGGAAGAACGAAAAAAGTGGTCCGGAGCATGTTGGATGGTGCGTACTTTTGCTTGGAAGAACGAAAAAAGTGGTCCGGAGCATGTTGGATGGTGCTTAATTTTGCTTGGAAGAACGAAAAAAGTGGTCCGGAGCATGTTGGATGGTGCTTAATTTTGCTTGGAAGAACGAAAAAAGTGGTCCGGAGCATGTTGGATGGTGCTTAATGGTGCTTGGAAGAACGAAAAAAGAGGTCCGGAGCATGTTGGATGGTGCGTACTTTTGCTTGGAAGAACGAAAAAAGTGGTCCGGAGCATGTTGGATGGTGCGTACTTTTGCTTGGAAGAACGAAAAAAGTGATCCGGAGCATGTTGGATGGTGCTTAATTGTGCTTGGAAGAACGAAAACAGTTGTCCGGAGCATGTTGGATGGTGCGTTCTTTTGCTTGGAAGAACGAAAAAAGTGATCCGGAGCATGTTGGATGGTGCTTAATTGTGCTTGGAAGAACGAAAAAAGTGGTCCGGAGCATGTTGGATGGTGCTTAATTGTGCTTGGAAGAACGAAAAAAGTGGTCCGGAGCATGTTAGATGGTGCGTACTTTTGCTTGGAAGAACGAAAAACGTGGTCCGGAGCATGTTGGATGGTGCTTAATTGTGCTTGGAAGAACGAAAAAAGTGGTCCGGAGCATGTTGGATGGTGTGTACTTTTGCTTGGAAGAACGAAAAAAGTGGTCCGGAGCATGTTGGATGGTGCGTACTTTTGCTTGGAAGAACGAAAAAAGTGGTCCGGAGCATGTTGGATGGTGCGTACTTTTACTTGGAAGAAAGAAAAAAGTGATCCGGAGCATGTTGGATGGTGCTTAATTGTGCTTGGAAGAACGAAAAAAGTGGTCCGGAGCATGTTGGATGTTGCTTAATTTTGCTTGGAAGAACGTAAAAAGTGTTCCGGAGCATGTTGGATGGTGCTTTATTTTGCTTAAAAGAACGAAAAAAGTGGTCCGGAGCATGTTGGATGTTGCTTAGTTTTGCTTGGAAGATCGAAAAAAGTGGTCCGGAGCATGTTGGATGGTGCTTAATTTTGCTTGGAAGAACGTAAAAAGTGGTCCGGAGCATGTTGGATGGTGCTTAATTTTGCTTGGAAGAACGAAAAAAGTGTTCCGGAGCATGTTGGATGGTGCGTACTTTTGCTTGGAAGAAAGAAAAATGTGATCCGGAGCATGTTGGATGGTGCTTAATTGTGCTTGGAAGAACGAAAACAGTGGTCCGGAGCATGTTGGATGGTGCGTACTTTTGCTTGGAAGAACGAAAAATGTGATCCGGAGCATGTTGGATGGTGCTTAATTGTGCTTGGAAGAACGAAAAAAGAGGTCCGGAGCATGTTGGATGGTGCTTAATTGTGCTTGGAAGAACGAAAAAAGTGGTCCGGAGCATGTTGGATGGTGCGTACTTTTGCTTGGAAGAACGAAAAATGTGATCCGGAGCATGTTGGATGGTGCTTAATTGTGCTTGGAAGAACAAAAAAAGTGGTCCGGAGCATGTTGGATGGTGCTTAATTGTGCTTGGAAGAACGAAAAAAGTGGTCCGGAGCATGTTGGATGGTGCGTACTTTTGCTTGGAAGAACGAAAAAAGTGATCCGGAGCATGTTGGATGGTGCTTTATTTTGCTAGGAAGAACGTAAAAAGTGGTCCGAAGCATGTTGGATGGTGCCTAATTTTGCTTGGAAGAACGAAAAAAGTGGTCCGGAGCATGTTGGATGGTGCGTACTTTTGCTTGGAAGAACGAAAAAAGTGATCCGGAGCATGTTGGATGGTGCTTTATTTTGCTTGGAAGAACGAAAAAAGTGGTCCGGAGCATGTTGGATGGTGCTTAATTGTGCTTGGAAGAACGAAAAAAGTGATCCGGAGCATGTTGGATGGTGCTTAATTGTGCTTGGAAGAACGAAAACAGTGGTCCGGAGCATGTTGGATGGTGCGTACTTTTGCTTGGAAGAACGAAAAAAGTGTTCCGGAGCATGTTAGATGGTGCGTACTTTTGCTTGGAAGAACGAAAAAAGTGATCCGGAGCATGTTGGATGGTGCTTAATTGTGCTTGGAAGAACGAAAAAAGTGGTCCGGAGCATGTTGGATGGTGCTTAATTGTGCTTGGAAGAACGAAAAAAGTGGTCCGGAGCATGTTGGATGGTGCGTACTTTTGCTTGGAAGAACGAAAAATGTGATCCGGAGCATGTTGGATGGTGCTTAATTGTGCTTGGAAGAACAAAAAAAGTGGTCCGGAGCATGTTGGATGGTGCTTAATTGTGCTTGGAAGAACGAAAAAAGTGGACCGGAGCATGTTGGATGGTGCTTAATTGTGCTTGGAAGAACGAAAACAGTGGTCCGGAGCATGTTGGATGGTGCGTACTTTTGCTTGGAAGAACGAAAAATGTGATCCGGAGCATGTTGGATGGTGCTTAATTGTGCTTGGAAGAACGAAAAAAGAGGTCCGGAGCATGTTGGATGGTGCTTAATTGTGCTTGGAAGAACGAAAAAAGTGGTCCGGAGCATGTTGGATGGTGCGTACTTTTGCTTGGAAGAACGAAAAATGTGATCCGGAGCATGTTGGATGGTGCTTAATTGTGCTTGGAAGAACAAAAAAAGTGGTCCGGAGCATGTTGGATGGTGCTTAATTGTGCTTGGAAGAACGAAAAAAGTGGTCCGGAGCATGTTGGATGGTGCGTACTTTTGCTTGGAAGAACGAAAAAAGTGATCCGGAGCATGTTGGATGGTGCTTTATTTTGCTAGGAAGAACGTAAAAAGTGGTCCGAAGCATGTTGGATGGTGCCTAATTTTGCTTGGAAGAACGAAAAAAGTGGTCCGGAGCATGTTGGATGGTGCGTACTTTTGCTTGGAAGAACGAAAAAAGTGATCCGGAGCATGTTGGATGGTGCTTAATTGTGCTTGGAAGAACGAAAAAAGTGGTCCGGAGCATGTTGGATGGTGCTTAATTGTGCTTGGAAGAACGAAAAAAGTGATCCGGAGCATGTTGGATGGTGCTTAATTGTGCTTGGAAGAACGAAAACAGTGGTCCGGAGCATGTTGGATGGTGCGTACTTTTGCTTGGAAGAACGAAAAATGTGGTCCGGAGCATGTTGGATGGTGCTTAATTGTGCTTGGAAGAACGAAGAAAGTGGTCCGGAGCATGTTGGATGGTGCTTAATTGTGCTTGGAAGAACGAAAACAGTGGTCCGGAGCATGTTGGATGGTGCGTACTTTTGCTTGGAAGAACGAAAAATGTGATCCGGAGCATGTTGGATGGTGCTTAATTGTGCTTGGAAGAACAAAAAAAGTGGTCCGGAGCATGTTGGATGGTGCTTAATTGTGCTTGGAAGAACGAAAAAAGTGGTCCGGAGCATGTTGGATGGTGCGTACTTTTGCTTGGAAGAACGAAAAAAGTGGTCCGGAGCATGTTGGATGGTGCGTACTTTTGCTTGGAAGAACGGAAAAAGTGGTCCGGAGCATGTTGGATGTTGCTTAGTTTTGCTTGGAAGATCGAAAAAAGTGGTCCGGAGCATGTTGGATGGTGCTTAATTTTGCTTGGAAGAACGAAAAAAGTGGTCCGGAGCATGTTGGATGGTGCGTACTTTTGCTTGGAAGAAAGAAAAATGTGATCCGGAGCATGTTGGATGGTGCTTAATTTTGCTTGGAAGAACGAAAAAAGTGGTCCGGAGCATGTTAGATGGTGCGTACTTTTGCTTGGAAGAACGAAAAAAGTGATCCGGAGCATGTTGGATGGTGCTTAATTGTGCTTGGAAGAACGAGAAAAGTGGTCCGGAGCATGTTGGATGGTGCTTAATTGTGCTTGGAAGAACGAAAAAAGTGGTCCGGAGCATGTTGGATGGTGCGTACTTTTGCTTGGAAGAACGAAAAATGTGATCCGGAGCATGTTGGATGGTGCTTAATTGTGCTTGGAAGAACAAAAAAAGTGGTCCGGAGCATGTTGGATGGTGCTTAATTGTGCTTGGAAGAACGAAAAAAGTGGACCGGAGCATGTTGGATGGTGCTTAATTGTGCTTGGAAGAACGAAAACAGTGGTCCGGAGCATGTTGGATGGTGCGTACTTTTGCTTGGAAGAACGAAAAATGTGATCCGGAGCATGTTGGATGGTGCTTAATTGTGCTTGGAAGAACGAAAAAAGAGGTCCGGAGCATGTTGGATGGTGCTTAATTGTGCTTGGAAGAACGAAAAAAGTGGTCCGGAGCATGTTGGATGGTGCGTACTTTTGCTTGGAAGAACGAAAAATGTGATCCGGAGCATGTTGGATGGTGCTTAATTGTGCTTGGAAGAACAAAAAAAGTGGTCCGGAGCATGTTGGATGGTGCTTAATTGTGCTTGGAAGAACGAAAAAAGTGGTCCGGAGCATGTTGGATGGTGCGTACTTTTGCTTGGAAGAACGAAAAAAGTGATCCGGAGCATGTTGGATGGTGCTTAATTGTGCTTGGAAGAACGAAAAAAGTGGTCCGGAGCATGTTGGATGGTGCTTAATTGTGCTTGGAAGAACGAAAAAAGTGGTCCGGAGCATGTTGGATGGTGCGTACTTTTGCTTGGAAGAACGAAAAAAGTGATCCGGAGCATGTTGGATGGTGCGTACTTTTGCTTGGAAGAACGAAAAAAGAGGTCCGGAGCATGTTGGATGGTGCTTAATTGTGCTTGGAAGAACGAAAAAAGTGGTCCGGAGCATGTTGGATGGTGCGTACTTTTGCTTGGAAGAACGAAAAAAGTGATCCGGAGCATGTTGGATGGTGCTTAATTGTGCTTGGAAGAACGAAAAAAGTGGTCCGGAGCATGTTGGATGGTGCGTACTTTTGCTTGGAAGAACGAAAAAAGTGATCCGGAGCATGTTGGATGGTGCTTAATTGTGCTTGGAAGAACGAAAAAAGTGGTCCGGAGCATGTTGGATGGTGCTTAATTGTGCTTGGAAGAACGAAAAAAGAGGTCCGGAGCATGTTGGATGGTGCGTTCTTTTGCTTGGAAGAACGAAAAAAGAGGTCCGGAGCATGTTGGATGGTGCGTACTTTTGCTTGGAAGAATGAAAAAAGAGGTCCGGAAAATGTTGGATGGTGCTTAATTTTGCTTGGAAGAACGAAAAAAGTGGTCCGGAGCATGTTGGATGGTGCGTACTTTTGCTTGGAAGAACGAAAAAAGAGGTCCGGAGCATGTTGGATGGTGCGTACTTTTGCTTGGAAGAACGAAAAAAGTGATCCGGAGCATGTTGGATGGTGCTTAATTGTGCTTGGAAGAACGAAAAAAGTGGTCCGGAGCATGTTGGATGGTGCGTACTTTTGCTTGGAAGAACGAAAAAAGTGATCCGGAGCATGTTGGATGGTGCTTAATTGTGCTTGGAAGAACGAAAAAAGTGGTCCGGAGCATGTTGGATGGTGCTTAATTGTGCTTGGAAGAACGAAAAAAGAGGTCCGGAGCATGTTGGATGGTGCGTTCTTTTGCTTGGAAGAACGAAAAAAGAGGTCCGGAGCATGTTGGATGGTGCTTAATTGTGCTTGGAAGAACGAAAAAAGTGGTCCGGAGCATGTTGGTTGGTGCTTAATTGTGCTTGGAAGAACGAAAAAAGTGGTCCGGAGCATGTTGGATGGTGCTTAATTGTGCTTGGAAGAACGAAAAAAGAGGTCCGGAGCATGTTGGATGGTGCGTACTTTTGCTTGGAAGAACGAAAAAAGAGGTCCGGAGCATGTTGGATGGTGCGTACTTTTGCTTGGAAGAATGAAAAAAGAGGTCCGGAAAATGTTGGATGGTGCTTAATTGTGCTTGGAAGAACGAAAAAAGTGGTCCGGAGCATGTTGGATGGTGCGTACTTTTGCTTGGAAGAACGAAAAAAGTGATCCGGAGCATGTTGGATGGTGCGTACTTTTGCTTGGAAGAACGAAAAAAGAGGTCCGGAGCATGTTGGATGGTGCGTACTTTTGCTTGGAAGAACGAAAAAAGTGATCCGGAGCATGTTAGATGGTGCTTAATTGTGCTTGGAAGAACGAAAAAAGTGGTCCGGAGCATGTTGGTTGGTGCTTAATTGTGCTTGGAAGAACGAAAAAAGTGGTCCGGAGCATGTTGGATGGTGCTTAATTGTGCTTGGAAGAACGAAAAAAGTGGTCCGGAGCATGTTGGATGGTGCGTTCTTTTGCTTGGAAGAACGAAAAAAGTGGTCCGGAGCATGTTGGATGGTGCTTAATTGTGCTTGGAAGAACGAAAAAAGAGGTCCGGAGCATGTTGGATGGTGCGTTCTTTTGCTTGGAAGAACGAAAAAAGAGGTCCGGAGCATGTTGGATGGTGCTTAATTGTGCTTGGAAGAACGAAAAAAGTGGTCCGGAGCATGTTGGATGGTGCGTTCTTTTGCTTGGAAGAACGAAAAAAGAGGTCCGGAGCATGTTGGATGGTGCTTAATTGTGCTTGGAAGAACGAAAAAAGTGGTCCGGAGCATGTTGGATGGTGCTTAATTGTGCTTGGAAGAACGAAAAAAGTGGTCCGGAGCATGTTGGATGGTGCTTAATTGTGCTTGGAAGAACGAAAAAAGTGGTCCGGAGCATGTTGGATGGTGCGTTCTTTTGCTTGGAAGAACGAAAAAAGAGGTCCGGAGCATGTTGGATGGTGCTTAATTGTGCTTGGAAGAACGAAAAAAGTGGTCCGGAGCATGTTGGATGGTGCGTACTTTTGCTTGGAAGAACGAAAAAAGAGGTCCGGAGCATGTTGGATGGTGCGTACTTTTGCTTGGAAGAATGAAAAAAGAGGTCCGGAAAATGTTGGATGGTGCTTAATTGTGCTTGGAAGAACGAAAAAAGTGGTCCGGAGCATGTTGGATGGTGCGTACTTTTGCTTGGAAGAACGAAAAAAGAGGTCCGGAGCATGTTGGATGGTGCGTACTTTTGCTTGGAAGAACGAAAAAAGAGGTCCGGAGCATGTTGGATGGTGCGTACTTTTGCTTGGAAGAACGAAAAATGTGATCCGGAGCATGTTGGATGGTGCTTAATTGTGCTTGGAAGAACGAAAAAAGTGGTCCGGAGCATGTTGGTTGGTGCTTAATTGTGCTTGGAAGAACGAAAAAAGTGGTCCGGAGCATGTTGGATGGTGCTTAATTGTGCTTGGAAGAACGAAAAAAGTGGTCCGGAGCATGTTGGATGGTGCGTTCTTTTGCTTGGAAGAACGAAAAAAGTGGTCCGGAGCATGTTGGATGGTGCTTAATTGTGCTTGGAAGAACGAAAAAAGAGGTCCGGAGCATGTTGGATGGTGCGTTCTTTTGCTTGGAAGAACGAAAAAAGAGGTCCGGAGCATGTTGGATGGTGCTTAATTGTGCTTGGAAGAACGAAAAAAGTGGTCCGGAGCATGTTGGATGGTGCTTAATTGTGCTTGGAAGAACGAAAAAAGTGGTCCGGAGCATGTTGGATGGTGCTTAATTGTGCTTGGAAGAACGAAAAAAGAGGTCCGGAGCATGTTGGATGGTGCGTTCTTTTGCTTGGAAGAACGAAAAAAGAGGTCCGGAGCATGTTGGATGGTGCGTACTTTTGCTTGGAAGAATGAAAAAAGAGGTCCGGAAAATGTTGGATGGTGCTTAATTTTGCTTGGAAGAACGAAAAAAGTGGTCCGGAGCATGTTGGATGGTGCGTACTTTTGCTTGGAAGAACGAAAAAAGAGGTCCGGAGCATGTTGGATGGTGCGTTCTTTTGCTTGGAAGAACGAAAAAAGTGATCCGGAGCATGTTGGATGGTGCGTTCTTTTGCTTGGAAGAACGAAAAAAGTGGCCCAGAGCATGTAGGATGGTGCTTAATTTTGCTTGGAAGAACGAAAAAAGTGATCCGGAGCATGTTGGATGGTGCTTAATTGTGCTTGGAAGAACGAAAAAAGTGGTCCGGAGCATGTTGGATGGTGCGTACTTTTGCTTGGAAGAACGAAAAAAGTGATCCGGAGCATGTTGGATGGTGCTTAATTGTGCTTGGAAGAACGAAAAAAGTGGTCCGGAGCATGTTGGATGGTGCGTACTTTTGCTTGGAAGAACGAAAAAAGTGGTCCGGAGCATGTTGGATGGTGCTTAATTGTGCTTGGAAGAACGAAAAAAGTGGTCCGGAGCATGTTGGATGGTGCGTACTTTTGCTTGGAAGAACGAAAAAAGTGGTCCGGAGCATGTTGCATGTCGCGTTCTTTTGCTTGGAAGAACGAAAAAAGAGGTCCGGAGCATGTTGGATGGTGCTTAATTGTGCTTGGAAGAACGAAAAAAGAGGTCCGGAGCATGTTGGATGGTGCGTACTTTTGCTTGGAAGAATGAAAAAAGAGGTCCGGAGCATGTTGGATGGTGCTTAATTGTGCTTGGAAGAACGAAAAAAGTGGTCCGGAGCATGTTGGTTGGTGCTTAATTGTGCTTGGAAGAACGAAAAAAGTGGTCCGGAGCATGTTGGATGGTGCTTAATTGTGCTTGGAAGAACGAAAAAAGAGGTCCGGAGCATGTTGGATGGTGCGTTCTTTTGCTTGGAAGAACGAAAAAAGAGGTCCGGAGCATGTTGGATGGTGCGTACTTTTGCTTGGAAGAATGAAAAAAGAGGTCCGGAAAATGTTGGATGGTGCTTAATTGTGCTTGGAAGAACGAAAAAAGTGGTCCGGAGCATGTTGGATGGTGCGTACTTTTGCTTGGAAGAACGAAAAAAGTGATCCGGAGCATGTTGGATGGTGCGTACTTTTGCTTGGAAGAACGAAAAAAGAGGTCCGGAGCATGTTGGATGGTGCTTAATTGTGCTTGGAAGAACGAAAAAAGTGGTCCGGAGCATGTTGGTTGGTGCTTAATTGTGCTTGGAAGAACGAAAAAAGTGGTCCGGAGCATGTTGGATGGTGCTTAATTGTGCTTGGAAGAACGAAAAAAGTGGTCCGGAGCATGTTGGATGGTGCGTTCTTTTGCTTGGAAGAACGAAAAAAGTGATCCGGAGCATGTTGGATGGTGCTTAATTGTGCTTGGAAGAACGAAAAAAGTGGTCCGGAGCATGTTGGATGGTGCTTAATTGTGCTTGGAAGAACGAAAAAAGAGGTCCGGAGCATGTTGGATGGTGCGTTCTTTTGCTTGGAAGAACGAAAAAAGAGGTCCGGAGCATGTTGGATGGTGCGTACTTTTGCTTGGAAGAATGAAAAAAGAGGTCCGGAAAATGTTGGATGGTGCTTAATTTTGCTTGGAAGAACGAAAAAAGTGGTCCGGAGCATGTTGGATGGTGCGTACTTTTGCTTGGAAGAACGAAAAAAGAGGTCCGGAGCATGTTGGATGGTGCGTTCTTTTGCTTGGAAGAACGAAAAAAGTGATCCGGAGCATGTTGGATGGTGCGTTCTTTTGCTTGGAAGAACGAAAAAAGTGGCCCAGAGCATGTAGGATGGTGCTTAATTTTGCTTGGAAGAACGAAAAAAGTGATCCGGAGCATGTTGGATGGTGCTTAATTTTGCTTGGAAGAACGAAAAAAGTGGTCCGGAGCATGTTGGATGGTGCTTAATTGTGCTTGGAAGAACGAAAAACGTGGTCCGGAGCATGCTAGATGGTGCGTTCTTTTGCTTGGAAGAACGAAAAAAGTGGTCCGGAGCATGTTGGATGGTGCGTACTTTTGCTTGGAAGAACGAAAAAAGTGGTCCGGAGCATGTTGGATGGTGCGTACTTTTGCTTGGAAGAACGAAAAAAGTGGTCCGGAGCATGTTGGATGGTGCGTTCTTTTGCTTGGAAGAACGAAAAAAGAGGTCCGGAGCATGTTGGATGGTGCTTAATTTTGCTTGGAAGAACGAAAAAAGTGTTCCGGAGCATGTTCGATGGTGCTAACTTTTGCTTGGAAGAACGAAAAACGTGGTCCGGAGCATGTAGGATGGTGCGTACTTTTGCTTGGAAGAACGAAAAACGTGGTCCGGAGCATGTTGGATGGTGCTTAATTTTGCTTGGACGAACGAAAAAAGTGGTCCGGAGCATGTTGGATGGTGCGTTTTTTGCTTGGAAGAACGAAAAAAGTGGTCCGGAGCATGTTGGATGGTGCTTAATTTTGCTTGGAAGAACGTAAAAAGTGTTCCGGAGCATGTTGGATGGTGCTTAATTTTTCTTGGAAGAACGAAAAAAGTGGTGCGGAGCATGTTGGATGGTGCTTAATTTTGCTTGGAAGAACGAAAAAAGTGGTCCGGAGCATGTTGGATGGTACTTTATTTTGCTAGGAAGAACGTAAAAAGTGGTCCGAAGCATGTTGGATGGTGCCTAATTTTGCTTGGAAGAACGTAAAAAGTGGTCCGGAGCATGTTGGATGGTGCTTTATTTTGCTTGGAAGAACGTAAAAAGTGTTCCGGAGCAAGTTGGATGGTGCTTAATTTTGCTTGGAAGAACGTAAAAAGTGTTCCGGAGCAAGTTGGATGGTGCTTAATTGTGCTTGGAAGAACGAAAAAAGTGATCCGGAGCATGTTGGATGGTGCTTTATTTTGCTTGGAAGAACGTAAAAAGTGGTCCGGAGCATGTTGGATGGTGCTCAATTTTGCTTGGAAGAACGAAAAAAGTGGTCCGGAGCATGTTGGATGGTGCTCAATTTTGCTTGGAAGAACGAAAGAAGTGGTCCGGAGCATGTTGGATGGTGCTTTATTTTGCTTGGAAGAACGTAAAAAGTGGTCCGGAGCATGTTGGATGGTGCTTAATTTTGCTTGGAAGAACGTAAAAAGTGTTCCGGAGCAAGTTGGATGGTGCTTAATTGTGCTTGGAAGAACGAAAAAAGTGATCCGGAGCATGTTGGATGGTGCTTTATTTTGCTTGGAAGAACGTAAAAAGTGGTCCGGAGCATGTTGGATGGTGCTTAATTTTGCTTAAAAGAACGAAAAAAGTGGTCCGAAGCATGTTGGATGGTGCTTAATATTGCTTGGAAGAACGTAAAAAGTGGTCCGGAGCATTGTGGATGGTGCTTAATTTTGCTTGGAAGAACGTAAAAAGTGTTCCGGAGCATGTTGGATGGTGCTTAATTTTGCTTGGAAGAACGAAAAAAGTGGTCCGGAGCATGTTGGATGGTGCTTTATTTTGCTTGGAAGAACGTAAGAAGTGTTCCGGAGCATGTTGGATGGTGCTTAATTTTGCTTGGACGAACGAAAAAAGTGGTCCGGAGCATGCTAGATGGTGCGTTCTTTTGCTTGGACGAACGAAAAAAGTGGTCCGGAGCATGTTGGATGGTACTTACTTTTGCTTGGAAGAACGAAAAAAGTGGCCCGGAGCATGTTGGATGGTGCTTAATTTTGCTTGGAAGAACGAAAAAAGTGGTGCGGAGCATGTTGGATGGTGCTTAATTTTGCTTGGAAGAACGAAAAAAGTGGTCCGGAGCATGTTGGATGGTGCTTTATTTTGCTAGGAAGAACGTAAAAAGTGGTCCGAAGCATGTTGGATGGTGCCTAATTTTGCTTGGAAGAACGTAAAAAGTGGTCCGGAGCATGTTGGTGCTTAATTTTGCTTGGAAGAACGAAAAAAGTGGTCCGGAGCATGTTGGATGGTACTTTATTTTGCTAGGAAGAACGTAAAAAGTGGTCCGAAGCATGTTGGATGGTGCTTAATTTTGCTTGGAAGAAAGAAAAAAGTGATCCGGAGCATGTTGGATGGTGCTTAATTGTGCTTGGAAGAACGAAAAAAGTGGTCCGGAGCATGTTGGATGGTGCTTAATTTTGCTTGGAAGAACGTAAAAAGTGTTCCGGAGCATGTTGGATGGTGCTTAATTTTTCTTGGAAGAACGTAAAAAGTGGTCCGGAGCATGTTGGATGGTGCTTTATTTTGCTAGGAAGAACGTAAAAAGTGGTCCGAAGCATGTTGGATGGTGCCTAATTTTGCTTGGAAGAACGTAAAAAGTGGTCCGGAGCATGTTGGATGGTGCTTTATTTTGCTTGGAAGAACGAAAAAAGTGGTCCGGAGCATGTTGGATGGTGCTTAATTTTGCTTGGAAGAAAGAAAAAAGTGATCCGGAGCATGTTGGATGGTGCTTAATTGTGCTTGGAAGAACGAAAAAAGTGGTCCGGAGCATGTTGGATGGTGCTTAATTTTGCTTGGAAGAACGTAAAAAGTGTTCCGGAGCATGTTGGATGGTGCTTAATTTTGCTAGGAAGAACGTAAAAAGTGGTCCGAAGCATGTTGGATGGTGCCTAATTTTGCTTGGAAGAACGTAAAAAGTGGTCCGGAGCATGTTGGATGGTGCTTTATTTTGCTTAGAAGAACGTAAAAAGTGTTCCGGAGCATGTTGGATGGTGCTTAATTTTGCTTGGAAGAACGTAAAAAGTGTTCCGGAGCATGTTGGATGGTGCTTAATTTTGCTTGGAAGAACGAAAGAAGTGGTCCGGAGCATGTTGGATGGTGCTTTATTTTGCTTGGAAGAACGTAAAAAGTGTTCCGGAGCAAGTTGGATGGTGCTTAATTGTGCTTGGAAGAACGAAAAAAGTGAACCGGAGCATGTTGGATGGTGCTTTATTTTGCTTGGAAGAACGAAAAAAGTGGTCCGGAGCATGTTGGATGGTGCTCAATTTTGCTTGGAAGAACGAAAGAAGTGGTCCGGAGCATGTTGGATGGTGCTTTATTTTGCTTGGAAGAACGTAAAAAGTGGTCCGGAGCATGTTGGATGGTGCTCAATTTTGCTTGGAAGAACGAAAAAAGTGGTCCGGAGCATGTTGGATGGTGCTTAATTTTGCTTAAAAGAACGAAAAAAGTGGTCCGAAGCATGTTGGATGGTGCTTAATATTGCTTGGAAGAACGTAAAAAGTGGTCCGGAGCATTGTGGATGGTGCTTAATTTTGCTTGGAAGAACGTAAAAAGTGTTCCGGAGCATGTTGGATGGTGCTTAATTTTGCTTGGAAGAACGAAAAAAGTGGTCCGGAGCATGTTGGATGGTGCTCAATTTTGCTTGGAAGAACGAAAGAAGTGGTCCGGAGCATGTTGGATGGTGCTTAATTTTGCTTGGAAGAACGAAAAAAGAGGTCCGGAGCATGTTGGATGGTGCTCAATTTTGCTTGGAAGAACGAAAAAAGTGGTCCGGAGCATGTTGGATGGTGCGTACTTTTGCTTGGAAGAACGAAAAAAGTGGTCCGGAGCATGTCGGATGGTGCTTTATTTTGCTTGGAAGAACGTAAGAAGTGTTCCGGAGCATGTTGGATGGTGCTTAATTTTGCTTGGACGAACGAAAAAAGTGGTCCGGAGCATGCTAGATGGTGCGTTCTTTTGCTTGGACGAACGAAAAAAGTGGTCCGGAGCATGTTGGATGGTGCGTACTTTTGCTTGGAAGAACGAAGAAAGTGGTCCGGAGCATGTTGGATGGTGCGTTTTTTGCTTGGAAGAACGAAAAAAGTGGTCTGGAGCATGTTGGATAATGCTTAATTTTGCTTGGAAGATCGAAAAAAGTGATCCGGAGCATGTTGAATGGTGCTTAATTTTGCTTGGAAGAACGAAAAAAGTGGTCCGGAGCATGTTGGATGGTGCGTACTTTTGCTTGGAAGAACGAAAAAAGAGGTCCGGAGCATGTTGGATGGTGCGTACTTTTGCTTGGAAGAACGAAAAAAGTGGTCCGGAGCTTATAGGATGGTGCTTTATTTTGCTTGGAAGAACGTAAAAAGTGTTCCGGAGCATGTTGGATGGTGCTTAATTTTGCTTGGAAGAACGTAAAATGTGTTCCGGAGCATGTTGGATGGTGCTTAATTTTGCTTGGAAGAACGAAAAAAGTGGTCCGGAGCATGTTGGATGGTGCTTTATTTTGCTTGGAAGAACGAAAAAAGTGGTCCGGAGCATGTTGGATGGTGCTTTATTTTGCTTGGAAGAACGAAAAAAGTGGTCCGGAGCATGTTGGATGGTGCTTAATTGTGCTTGGAAGAACGAAAAAAGTGGTCCGGAGCATGTTGGATGGTGCTTAATTTTGCTTGGAAGAACGTAAAAAGTGTTCCGGAGCATGTTGGATGGTGCTTAATTTTGCTAGGAAGAACGTAAAAAGTGGTCCGAAGCATGTTGGATGGTGCCTAATTTTGCTTGGAAGAACGTAAAAAGTGGTCCGGAGCATGTTGGATGGTGCTTTATTTTGCTTGGAAAAACGTAAAAAGTGGTGCGGAGCAAGTTGGATGGTGCTTAATTGTGCTTGGAAGAACGAAAAAAGTGGTCCGGAGCATGTTGGATGGTGCTTAATTTTGCTTGGAAGAACGTAAAAAGTGGTGCGGAGCAAGTTGGATGGTGCTTAATTTTGCTTGGAAGAACGAAAGAAGTGGTCCGGAGCATGTTGGATGGTGCTTTATTTTGCTTGGAAGAACGTAAAAAGTGGTCCGAAGCATGTTGGATGGTGCTCAATTTTGCTTGGAAGAACGAAAGAAGTGGTCCGGAGCATGTTGGATGGTGCTTTATTTTGCTTGGAAGAACGTAAAAAGTGGTCCGGAGCATGTTGGATGGTGCTCAATTTTGCTTGGAAGAACGAAAAAAGTGGTCCGGAGCATGTTGGATGGTGCTTTATTTTGCTTGGAAGATCGAAAACAGTGGTCCGGATCATGTTGAATGGTGCTTAATTTTGCTTGGAAGAACGAAAAAAGTGGTCCGGAGCATGGTGGATGGTTCATAGTTTTGCTTGGAAGAACGTAAAAAGTAGTCCGGAGCATTGGAGAAGGTGCTTAATTTTGCTTGGAAGAACTAAAAAGTAGTCTGGAGCATTGTGGATGGTGCTTACCTTTGCTTGGAAAAACAAAAAACGTGGTCTGAAGCATGTTGAATTGATCTAAAATTTTTTTTTTAAGTTTTATGGTAAAATAAGAAAAACGTAATCCGGAGCATGTTGGATGGTGCTTAATTTTGCTTGGAAGAACGAAAAAAGTGGTCCGGAGCATGTTGGATGGTGCTTTATTTTGCTTGGAAGAACGTAAAAAGTGGTCCGGAGCATGTTGGTTGGTGCTTAATTGTGCTTGGAAGAACGTAAAAAGTGGTCCGGAGCATGTTGGATGGTGCTTAATTTTGCTTGGAAGAACGAAAAAAGTGGTCTGGAGCATGTTGGATAATGCTTAATTTTGCTTGGAAGATCGAAAAAAGTGATCCGGAGCATGTTGAATGGTGCTTAATTTTGCTTGGAAGAACGAAAAAAGTGGTCCGGAGCATGTTGGATGGTGCGTACTTTTGCTTGGAAGAACGAAAAAAGAGGTCCGGAGCATGTTGGATGGTGCGTACTTTTGCTTGGAAGAACGAAAAAAGTGGTCCGGAGCTTATAGGATGGTGCTTTATTTTGCTTGGAAGAACGTAAAAAGTGGTCCGGAGCATGTTGGTTGGTGCTTAATTGTGCTTGGAAGAACGTAAAAAGTGGTCTGGAGCATGTTGGATAATGCTTAATTTTGCTTGGAAGAACGAAAAAAGTGGTCTGGAGCATGTTGGATAATGCTTAATTTTGCTTGGAAGACCGAAATAAGTGGTCCGGAGCATGGTGGATGGTGCTTAATTTTGCTTGGAAGAACGAAAGAAGTGGTCCGGAGCTTATAGGATGGTGCGTTATTTTGCTTGGAAGAACGAAAAAAGTGGTCCGGAGCATGTTGGATGGTACTTAATTTTGTTTGGAAGAACGAAAACAGTGGTCCGGAGCATGTTGGATGGTGCTTTATTTTGCTTGGAAGAACGAAAAAAGTGGTCCGGAGCATGTTGGATGGTGCTTAATTTTGCTTGGAAGAACGTAAAAAGTGTTCCGGAGCATGTTGGATGGTGCTTAATTTTGCTTGGAAGAACGAAAGAAGTGGTCCGGAGCTTATAGGATGGTGCTTTATTTTGCTTGGAAGAACGAAAAAAGTGGTCCGGAGCATGTTGGATGGTACTTAATTTTGTTTTGAAGAACGAAAACAGTGGTCCGGAGCATGTTGGATGGTGCTTTATTTTGCTTGGAAGAACGAAAAAAGTGGTCCGGAGCATGTTGGATGGTGCTTAATTTTGCTTGGAAGAACGAAAGAAGTGGTCCGGAGCTTATAGGATGGTGCTTAATTTTGCTTGAAAGAACGTAAAAAGTGGTCCGGAGCATGTTGGATGGTGCTTAATTTTGCTTGAAAGAACGAAAAAAGTGGTCCGGAGCATGTTGGATGGTGCTTAATTTTGCTTGGAAGAACGAAAAAAGTGGCCCAGAGCATGTTGGATGGTGCTTAATTGTGCTTGGAAGAACGTAAAAAGTAGTCTGTAGCATTGGAGAAGGTGCTTAATTTTGCTTGGAAGAACGTAAAAAGTGGTCCGGAGCATGTTGGATGGTGCTTAATTTTGCTTGGAAGAACGAAAAAAGTGGTCCGGAGCATGTTGGATGGTACTTAATTTTGTTTGGAAGAACGAAAACAGTGGTCCGGAGCATGTTGGATGGTGCTTTATTTTGCTTGGAAGAACGAAAAAAGTGGTCCGGAGCATGTTGGATGGTGCTTAATTTTGCTAGAAAGAACGTAAAAAGTAGTCTGTAGCATTGGAGAAGGTGCTTAATTTTGCTTGGAAGAACGTAAAAAGTGGTCCGGAGCATGTTGGATGGTGCTTAATTTTGCTTGGAAGACCGTAAAAAGTGGTCTGGAGCATGTTGGATAATGCTTAATTTTGCTTGGAAGATCGAAAAAAGTGATCCGGAGCATGTTGAATGGTGCTTAATTTTGCTTGGAAGAACGAAAACAGTGGTCCGGAGCATGTTGGATGGTGCTTAATTTTGCTTGGAAGAACGAAAGAAGTGGTCCGGAGCATGTTGGATGGTGCTTAATTTTGCTTGAAAGAACGAAAAAAGTGGTCTGGAGCAAGTTAGATGGTGCTTAATATTGCTTGGAAGAACGAAAAAAGTGGTCCGGAGCATGTTGGATGGTGCTTAATTTTGCGTGGAAGAACGAAAAAAGTGGCCCAGAGCATGTTGGATGTTGCTTAATTTTGCTTGGAAGAACGAAAAAAGTGGTCCGGAGCATGTTGGATGTTGCTTAATTTTGCTTGGAAGAACGAAAAAAGTGGTCCGGAGCATGTTGGATGGTGCTTAATTTTGCTTGGAAGAACGAAAAAAGTGGTCTGGAGCAAGTTAGATGGTGCTTAATTTTGCTTGGAAGAACGTAAAAAGTGTTCCGGAGCATGTTGGATGGTGCTTAATTTTGCTTGGAAGAACGAAAGAAGTGGTCCGGAGCTTATAGGATGGTGCTTTATTTTGCTTGGAAGAACGAAAAAAGTGGTCCGGAGCATGTTGGATGGTACTTAATTTTGTTTTGAAGAACGAAAACAGTGGTCCGGAGCATGTTGGATGGTGCTTTATTTTGCTTGGAAGAACGAAAAAAGTGGTCCGGAGCATGTTGGATGGTGCTTAATTTTGCTTGGAAGAACGAAAGAAGTGGTCCGGAGCTTATAGGATGGTGCTTAATTTTGCTTGAAAGAACGTAAAAAGTGGTCCGGAGCATGTTGGATGGTGCTTAATTTTGCTTGAAAGAACGAAAAAAGTGGTCCGGAGCATGTTGGATGGTGCTTAATTTTGCTTGGAAGAACGAAAAAAGTGGCCCAGAGCATGTTGGATGGTGCTTAATTTTGCTTGGAAGAACGAAAAAAAGGTCCGGAGCATATTGGATGGTGCTTAATTTTGCTTGAAAGAACGTAAAAAGTGGTCCGGAGCATGTTGGATGGTGCTTAATTTTGCTTGGAAGAACGAAAAAAAGGTCCGGAGCATATTGGATGGTGCTTAATTTTGCTTGAAAGAACGTAAAAAGTGGTCCGGAGCATGTTGGATGGTGCTTAATTTTGCTTGAAAGAACGAAAAAAGTGGTCCGGAGCATGTTGGATGGTGCTTAATTTTGCTTGGAAGAACGAAAAAAAGGTCCGGAGCATATTGGATGGTGCTTAATTTTGCTTGAAAGAACGTAAAAAGTGGTCCGGAGCATGTTGGATGGTGCTTAATTGTGCTTGGAAGAACGAAAAAAGGTCCGGAGCATATTGGATGGTGCTTAATTTTGCTTGAAAGAACGTAAAAAGTGGCCCAGAGCATGTTGGATGGTGCTTAATTTTGCTTGGAAGAACGAAAAAAAGGTCCGGAGCATATTGGATGGTGCTTAATTTTGCTTGAAAGAACGTAAAAAGTGGTCCGGAGCATGTTGGATGGTGCTTAATTTTGCTTGAAAGAACGAAAAAAGTGGTCCGGAGCATGTTGGATGGTGCTTAATTTTGCTTGGAAGAACGAAAAAAGTGGCCCAGAGCATGTTGGATGGTGCTTAATTTTGCTTGGAAGAACGAAAAAAGTGGCCCAGAGCATGTTGGATGGTGCTTAATTTTGCTTGGAAGAACGAAAAAAGTGGTCCGGAGCTTATAGGATGGTGCTTTATTTTGCTTGGAAGAACGAAAACAGTGGTCCGGAGCATGTTGGATGGTGCTTAAATTTGCTTGGAAGAACGAAAAAAGTGGCCCAGAGCATGTTGGATGGTGCTTAATTTTGCTTGGAAGAACGAAAACAGTGGTCCGGAGCATGTTGGATGGTGCTTTATTTTGTTTTGAAGAACGAAAACAGTGGTCCGGAGCATGTTGGATGGTGCTTAATTTTGCTTGGAAGAACGAAAGAAGTGGTCCGGAGCTTATAGGATGGTGCTTAATTTTGCTTGGAAGAACGAAAACAGTGGTCCGGAGCATGTTGGATGGTGCTTTATTTTGTTTTGAAGAACGAAAAAAGTGGTCCGGAGCATGTTGGATGGTGCTTAATTTTGCTTGGAAGAACGAAAAAAGTGGCCCAGAGCATGTTGGATGGTGCTTAATTTTGCTTGGAAGAACGAAAACAGTGGTCCGGAGCATGTTGGATGGTGCTTAATTTTGCTTGGAAGAACGAAAAAAGTGGTCCGGAGCATGTTGGATGGTGCTTAAATTTGCTTGGAAGAACGAAAAAAGTGGTCCGGAGCATGTTGGATGGTGCTTACTTTTGCTTGGAAGAACGAAAAAAGTGGCCCAGAGCATGTTGGATGGTGCTTAATTTTGCTTGGAAGAACGAAAGAAGTGGTCCGGAGCTTATAGGATGGTGCTTTATTTTGCTTGGAAGAACGAAAAAAGTGGTCCGGAGCATGTTGGATGGTGCTTAATTTTGCTTGGAAGAACGAAAAAAGTGGTCCGGAGCATGTTGGATGGTGCTTACTTTTGCTTGGAAGAACGAAAAAAGTGGCCCAGAGCATGTTGGATGGTGCTTAATTTTGCTTGGAAGAACGAAAACAGTGGTCCGGAGCATGTTGGATGGTGCTTTATTTTGCTTGGAAGAACGAAAAAAGTGGT
Source organism: Anopheles ziemanni (assembly GCF_943734765.1). Classification (NCBI taxonomy): domain Eukaryota; kingdom Metazoa; phylum Arthropoda; class Insecta; order Diptera; family Culicidae; genus Anopheles; species Anopheles ziemanni. Next base: position 376,839 of record NW_026690084.1, read on the forward strand.
CCGGAGCATGTTGGATGGTGCTTACTTTTGCTTGGAAGAACGAAAAAAGTGGCCCAGAGCATGTTGGATGGTGCTTAATTTTGCTTGGAAGAACGAAAACAGTGGTCCGGAGCATGTTGGATGGTGCTTAATTTTGCTTGGAAGAACGAAAAAAGTGGCCCAGAGCATGTTGGATGGTGCTTAATTTTGCTTGGAAGAACGAAAACAGTGGTCCGGAGCATGTTGGATGGTGCTTAATTTTGCTTGGAAGAACGAAAAAAGTGGTCCGGAGCATGTTGGATGGTGCTTAAATTTGCTTGGAAGAACGAAAAAAGTGGTCCGGAGCATGTTGGATGGTGCTTAATTTTGCTTGGAAGAACGAAAAAAGTGGCCCAGAGCATGTTGGATGGTGCTTAATTTTGCTTGGAAGAACGAAAGAAGTGGTCCGGAGCTTATAGGATGGTGCTTTATTTTGCTTGGAAGAACGAAAAAAGTGGTCCGGAGCATGTTGGATGGTGCTTAATTTTGCTTGGAAGAACGAAAAAAGTGGTCCGGAGCATGTTGGATGGTGCTTACTTTTGCTTGGAAGAACGAAAAAAGTGGCCCAGAGCATGTTGGATGGTGCTTAATTTTGCTTGGAAGAACGAAAACAGTGGTCCGGAGCATGTTGGATGGTGCTTTATTTTGCTTGGAAGAACGAAAAAAGTGGTCCGGAGCATGTTGGATGGTGCTTACTTTTGCTTGGAAGAACGAAAAAAGTGGCCCAGAGCATGTTGGATGGTGCTTAATTTTGCTTGGAAGAACGAAAAAAGTGGTCCGGAGCATGTTGGATGGTGCTTAATTTTGCTTGGAAGAACGAAAAAAGTGGCCCAGAGCATGTTGGATGGTGCTTAATTTTGCTTGGAAGAACGAAAACAGTGGTCCGGAGCATGTTGGATGGTGCTTAATTTTGCTTGGAAGAACGAAAAAAGTGGTCCGGAGCATGTTGGATGGTGCTTAAATTTGCTTGGAAGAACGAAAAAAGTGGTCCGGAGCATGTTGGATGGTGCTTAATTTTGCTTGGAAGAACGAAAAAAGTGGCCCAGAGCATGTTGGATGGTGCTTAATTTTGCTTGGAAGAACGAAAGAAGTGGTCCGGAGCTTATAGGATGGTGCTTTATTTTGCTTGGAAGAACGAAAAAAGTGGTCCGGAGCATGTTGGATGGTGCTTAATTTTGCTTGGAAGAACGAAAAAAGTGGTCCGGAGCATGTTGGATGGTGCTTACTTTTGCTTGGAAGAACGAAAAAAGTGGCCCAGAGCATGTTGGATGGTGCTTAATTTTGCTTGGAAGAACGAAAACAGTGGTCCGGAGCATGTTGGATGGTGCTTTATTTTGCTTGGAAGAACGAAAAAAGTGGTCCGGAGCATGTTGGATGGTGCTTACTTTTGCTTGGAAGAACGAAAAAAGTGGCCCAGAGCATGTTGGATGGTGCTTAATTTTGCTTGGAAGAACGAAAACAGTGGTCCGGAGCATGTTGGATGGTGCTTAATTTTGCTTGGAAGAACGAAAAAAGTGGCCCAGAGCATGTTGGATGGTGCTTAATTTTGCTTGGAAGAACGAAAACAGTGGTCCGGAGCATGTTGGATGGTGCTTAATTTTGCTTGGAAGAACGAAAACAGTGGTCCGGAGCATGTTGGATGGTGCTTTATTTTGCTTGGAAGAACGAAAAAAGTGGTCCGGAGCATGTTGGATGGTGCTTAATTTTGCTTGGAAGAACGAAAAAAGTGGTCCGGAGCATGTTGGATGGTACTTAATTTTGTTTGGAAGAACGAAAAAAGTGGCCCAGAGCATGTTGGATGGTGCTTAATTTTGCTTGGAAGAACGAAAAAAGTGGCCCAGAGCATGTTGGATGGTGCTTAATTTTGCTTGGAAGAACGAAAGAAGTGGTCCGGAGCTTATAGGATGGTGCTTTATTTTGCTTGGAAGAACGAAAAAAGTGGTCCGGAGCATGTTGGATGGTGCTTAATTTTGCTTGGAAGAACGAAAAAAGTGGTCCGGAGCATGTTGGATGGTGCTTAATTTTGCTTGGAAGAACGAAAAAAGTGGACCAGAGCATGTTGGATGGTGCTTAATTTTGCTTGGAAGAACGAAAAAAGTGGTCCGGAGCATGTTGGATGGTGCTTAATTTTGCTTGGAAGAACGAAAAAAGTGGCCCAGAGCATGTTGGATGGTGCTTAATTTTGCTTGGAAGAACGAAAAAAGTGGTCCGGAGCATGTTGGATGGTGCTTAATTTTGTTTGGAAGAACGAAAAAAGTGGCCCAGAGCATGTTGGATGGTGCTTAATTTTGCTTGGAAGAACGAAAACAGTGGTCCGGAGCATGTTGGATGGTGCTTAATTTTGCTTGGAAGAACGAAAAAAGTGGTCCGGAGCATGTTGGATGGTGCTTAATTTTGCTTGGAAGAACGAAAAAAGTGGCCCAGAGCATGTTGGATGGTGCTTAATTTTGCTTGGAAGAACGAAAGAAGTGGTCCGGAGCTTATAGGATGGTGCTTTATTTTGCTTGGAAGAACGAAAAAAGTGGTCCGGAGCATGTTGGATGGTGCTTAATTTTGCTTGGAAGAACGAAAAAAGTGGTCCGGAGCATGTTGGATGGTGCTTAATTTTGCTTGGAAGAACGAAAAAAGTGGCCCAGAGCATGTTGGATGGTGCTTAATTTTGCTTGGAAGAACGAAAAAAGTGGTCCGGAGCATGTTGGATGGTGCTTAATTTTGCTTGGAAGAACGAAAAAAGTGGCCCAGAGCATGTTGGATGGTGCTTAATTTTGCTTGGAAGAACGAAAACAGTGGTCCGGAGCATGTTGGATGGTGCTTAATTTTGCTTGGAAGAACGAAAAAAGTGGTCCGGAGCATGTTGGATGGTGCTTAAATTTGCTTGGAAGAACGAAAAAAGTGGTCCGGAGCATGTTGGATGGTGCTTAATTTTGCTTGGAAGAACGAAAAAAGTGGCCCAGAGCATGTTGGATGGTGCTTAATTTTGCTTGGAAGAACGAAAGAAGTGGTCCGGAGCTTATAGGATGGTGCTTTATTTTGCTTGGAAGAACGAAAAAAGTGGTCCGGAGCATGTTGGATGGTGCTTAATTTTGCTTGGAAGAACGAAAAAAGTGGCCCAGAGCATGTTGGATGGTGCTTAATTTTGCTTGGAAGAACGAAAACAGTGGTCCGGAGCATGTTGGATGGTGCTTAATTTTGCTTGGAAGAACGAAAAAAGTGGTCCGGAGCATGTTGGATGGTGCTTAATTTTGCTTGGAAGAACGAAAAAAGTGGCCCAGAGCATGTTGGATGGTGCTTAATTTTGCTTGGAAGAACGAAAACAGTGGTCCGGAGCATGTTGGATGGTGCTTAATTTTGCTTGGAAGAACGAAAACAGTGGTCCGGAGCATGTTGGATGGTGCTTAATTTTGCTTGGAAGAACGAAAACAGTGGTCCGGAGCATGTTGGATGGTGCTTAAATTTGCTTGGAAGAACGAAAAAAGTGGTCCGGAGCATGTTGGATGGTGCTTAATTTTGCTTGGAAGAACGAAAAAAGTGGCCCAGAGCATGTTGGATGGTGCTTAATTTTGCTTGGAAGAACGAAAGAAGTGGTCCGGAGCTTATAGGATGGTGCTTTATTTTGCTTGGAAGAACGAAAAAAGTGGTCCGGAGCATGTTGGATGGTGCTTAATTTTGCTTGGAAGAACGAAAAAAGTGGCCCAGAGCATGTTGGATGGTGCTTAATTTTGCTTGGAAGAACGAAAACAGTGGTCCGGAGCATGTTGGATGGTGCTTAATTTTGCTTGGAAGAACGAAAAAAGTGGTCCGGAGCATGTTGGATGGTGCTTAAATTTGCTTGGAAGAACGAAAAAAGTGGTCCGGAGCATGTTGGATGGTGCGTACTTTTGCTTGGAAGAACGAAAAAAGAGGTCCGGAGCATGTTGGATGGTGCGTACTTTTGCTTGGAAGAACGAAAGAAGTGGTCCGGAGCTTATAGGATGGTGCTTTATTTTGCTTGGAAGAACGAAAAAAGTGGTCCGGAGCATGTTGGATGGTTCTTACTTTTGCATGGAAAAAAAAAAAAAAAAATGGTCCAGAGCATGTTGGATGGTGCTTAATTTTGATTGAAAGAACGAAAAAAGTGGTCCGGAGCATGTGGGATGGTGCTTAAATTTGCTTGGAAGAACGTAAAAAGTAGTCCGGAGCATTGGAGAAGGTTCTTAATTTTGCTGAGAAGAACTTTAAAAGTAGTCTGGAGCATTGTGGATGCTGCTTACCTTTGTTTGGAAGAACGTAAAAAGTGGTCCGGAGCATGTTGGATGGTGCTTACTTTTGATTTGTAATACGAAACAACGTGGTCTGAAGCATGTTGAATCGGGCTTAGTTTTTAATTTTTTATTAATTTAAGTTTTTAGTTAAAGAAAGAAAAACGTAGTCCGGATCATGCTGGATGGTGCTTGATTTTGCTGGGAAGAAAGTGAATAGTAGTCTGGAGCATTGGAGAAGGTGCTTAATTTTGCTGGGAAGAACGTTAAAAGTAGTCCGGAGCATTGTGAATGGTGCTTACCTTTGCTTGGAAATACGAAACAACGTGGTCTGAAGCATGGTGAATAGGGCTTAGTTTTTATTTTTTTAAATTTAAATTTTAAGTTGAAGAAAGAAAAACGTAGTCCGGATCATGTTGGATGGTGCTTAATTTTGCTAAGAAGAAAGTGAATAGTAGTCTGGAGCATTGGAGAAGGTGCTTAATTTTGCTGGGAAGAACGTAAAAAGTAGTCCGGAGCATTGTGGATGGTGCTTACCTTTGCTTGGAAATACGAAACAACGTGGTCTGAAGCATTTTGAATCGGGCTTAGTTTTTATTTTTTTTAAATTTAAGTTTTTAGTTGAAAAAAGAAAAACGTAGTCCGGATAATGCTGGATGGTGCTTAATTTTGCTGGGAAGAAAGTGAAAAGTAGTCTGAAGCATTGGAGAAGGTGCTTAATTTTGCTGGGAAGAACGTAAAAAGTAGTCCGGAGCATTGTGGATGGTGCTTACTTTTGATTTGTAATACGAAACAACGTGGTCTGAAGCATGTTGAATTGGGGTTAATTTTTATTTTTTTTTAAATTTAAGTTTTAAGTTAAAAAAAGAAAAACGTAGTCCGGATCATGCTGGATGGTGCTTAATTTTGCTGGGAAGAAAGTGAATAGTAGTCTGGAGCATTGGAGAAGGTGCTTAATTTTGCTGGGAAGAACGTTAAAAGTAGTCCGGAGCATTGTGAATGGTGCTTACCTTTGCTTGGAAATACGAAACAACGTGGTCTGAAGCATGTTGAATTGGGGTTAATTTTTATTTTTTTTTAAATTTAAGTTTTTAGTTAAAGAAAGAAAAACATAGTCCGGATCATGCTGGATGGTGCTTAATTTTGCTGGGAAAAAAGTGAAAAGTAGTCTGAAGCATTGGAGAAGGTGCTTAATTTTACTGGGAAGAACGTAAAAAGTAGTCCGGAGCATTGTGGATGGTGCTTACCTTCGATTTGTAATACGAAACAACGTGGTCTGTAGCATGTTGAATTGGGTTTAGTTTTAATTATTTTTTAATTTAAGTTTTTAGTTAAAGAAAGAAAAACGTAGTCCGGATCATGTTAGATGGTGCTTAATTTTGCTGGGAAGAAAGTGAATAGTAGTCTGGAGCATTGGAGAAGGTGCTTTATTTTGCTGGGAAAAACGTTAAAAATAGTCCGGAGCATTGTGAATGGTGCTTACCTTTGCTTGGAAATACGAAACAACGTGGTCTGAAGCATGTTGAATTGGGGTTAATTTTTATTTTTTTTTAAATTTAAGTTTTTAGTTGAAGAAAGAAAAACGTAGTCCGGATCATGCTGGATGGTGCTTAATTTTGCTGGGAAGAAAGTGAATAGTAGTCTGGAGCATTGAAGAAGGTGCTTAATTTTGCTGGGAAGAACGTTAAAAGTAGTCCGGAGCATTGTGAATGGTGCTTACCTTTGATTTGTAATACGAAACAACGTGGTCTGAAGCATGGTGAATTGGGCTTAGTTTTTATTTTTTTTAAATTTAAGTTTTTAGTTGAAGAAAGAAAAACGTAGTCCGGATAATGCTGGATGGTGCTTAATTTTGCTGGGAAGAAAGTGAAAAGTAGTCTGAAGCATTGGAGAAGGTGCTTAATTTTGCTGGGAAGAACGTAAAAAGTAGTCCGGAGCATTGTGGATGGTGCTTACCTTTGATTTGTAATACGAAACAACGTGGTCTGAAGCATGTTGAATTGGGCTTAGTTTTTATTTTTTTTAAATTTAAGTTTTTAGTTGAAGAAAGAAAAACGTAGTCCGGATAATGCTGGATGGTGCTTAATTTTGCTGGGAAGAAAGTGAATAGTAGTCTGGAGCATTGAAGAAGGTGCTTAATTTTGCTGGGAAGAACGTAAAAAGTAGTCCGGAGCATTGTGAATGGTGCTTACCTTTGATTTGTAATACGAAACAACGTGGTCTGAAGCATGGTGAATTGGGCTTAGTTTTTATTTTTTTTAAATTTAAGTTTTTAGTTGAAGAAAGAAAAACGTAGTCCGGATAATGCTGGATGGTGCTTAATTTTGCTGGGAAGAAAGTGAAAAGTAGTCTGAAGCATTGGAGAAGGTGCTTAATTTTGCTGGGAAGAACGTAAAAAGTAGTCCGGAGCATTGTGGATGGTGCTTACCTTTGATTTGTAATACGAAACAACGTGGTCTGAAGCATGTTGAATTGGGCTTAGTTTTTATTTTTTTTAAATTTAAGTTTTTAGTTGAAGAAAGAAAAACGTAGTCCGGATAATGCTGGATGGTGCTTAATTTTGCTGGGAAGAAAGTGAATAGTAGTCTGGAGCATTGAAGAAGGTGCTTAATTTTGCTGGGAAGAACGTAAAAAGTAGTCCGGAGCATTGTGAATGGTGCTTACCTTTGATTTGTAATACGAAACAACGTGGTCTGAAGCATGGTGAATTGGGCTTAGTTTTTATTTTTTTAAATTTAAGTTTTTAGTTGAAGAAAGAAAAACGTAGTCCGGATAATGCTGGATGGTGCTTAATTTTGCTGGGAAGAAAGTGAATAGTAGTCTGGAGCATTGAAGAAGGTGCTTAATTTTGCTGGGAAGAACGTAAAAAGTAGTCCGGAGCATTGTGAATGGTGCTTACCTTTGCTTGGAAATACGAAACAACGTGGTCTGAAGCATGTTGAATTGGGTTTAGTTTTAATTATTTTTTAATTTAAGTATTTAGTTAAAGAAAGAAAAACGTAGTCCGGATCATGTTGGATGGTGCTTAATTTTGCTGGGAAAAAAGTGAATAGTAGTCTGGAGCATTGGAGAAGGTGCTTAATTTTGCTGGGAAAAACGTTAAAAATAGTCCGGAGCATTGTGAATGGTGCTTACCTTTGCTTGGAAATACGAAACAACGTGGTCTGAAGCATGTTGAATTGGGGTTAATTTTTATTTTTTTTAAATTTAAGTTTTTAGTTGAAGAAAGAAAAACGTAGTCCGGATAATGCTGGATGGTGCTTAATTTTGCTGGGAAGAAAGTGAAAAGTAGTCTGAAGCATTGGAGAAGGTGCTTAATTTTACTGGGAAGAACGTAAAAAGTAGTCCGGAGCATTGTGGATGGTGCTTACCTTCGATTTGTAATACGAAACAACGTGGTCTGTAGCATGTTGAATTGGGTTTAGTTTTAATTATTTTTTAATTTAAGTTTTTAGTTAAAGAAAGAAAAACGTAGTCCGGATCATGCTGGATGGTGCTTAATTTTGCTGGGAAGAAAGTGAATAGTAGTCTGGAGCATTGGAGAAGGTGCTTAATTTTGCTGGGAAGAACGTTAAAAGTAGTCCGGAGCATTGTGGATGGTGCTTACCTTTGATTTGTAATACGAAACAACGTGGTCTGAAGCATGTTGAATTGGGCTTAGTTTTTATTTTTTTAAATTTAAGTTTTTAGTTGAAGAAAGAAAAACGTAGTCCGGATCATGCTGGATGGTGCTTGATTTTGCTGGGAAGAAAGTGAATAGTAGTCTGGAGCATTGAAGAAGGTGCTTAATTTTGCTGGGAAGAACGTAAAAAGTAGTCCGGAGCATTGTGAATGGTGCTTACCTTTGCTTGGAAATACGAAACAACGTGGTCTGAAGCATGTTGAATTGGGTTTAGTTTTAATTATTTTTTAATTTAAGTATTTAGTTAAAGAAAGAAAAACGTAGTCCGGATCATGCTGGATGGTGCTTAATTTTGCTGGGAAGAAAGTGAATAGTAGTCTGGAGCATTGGAGAAGGTGCTTAATTTTGCTGGGAAGAACGTTAAAAGTAGTCCGGAGCATTGTGGATGGTGCTTACCTTTGATTTGTAATACGAAACAACGTGGTCTGAAGCATGTTGAATTGGGCTTAGTTTTTATTTTTTTAAATTTAAGTTTTTAGTTGAAGAAAGAAAAACGTAGTCCGGATCATGCTGGATGGTGCTTGATTTTGCTGGGAAGAAAGTGAATAGTAGTCTGGAGCATTGAAGAAGGTGCTTAATTTTGCTGGGAAGAACGTAAAAAGTAGTCCGGAGCATTGTGAATGGTGCTTACCTTTGCTTGGAAATACGAAACAACGTGGTCTGAAGCATGTTGAATTGGGTTTAGTTTTAATTATTTTTTAATTTAAGTATTTAGTTAAAGAAAGAAAAACGTAGTCCGGATCATGTTGGATGGTGCTTAATTTTGCTGGGAAGAAAGTGAATAGTATTCTGGAGCATTGGAGAAGGTGCTTAATATTGCTGGGAAGAACGTCAAAAGTAGTCCGGAGCATTGTGAATGGTGCTTACCTTTGCTTGGAAATACGAAACAACGTGGTCTGAAGCATGTTGAATTGGGGTTATATTTTATATTTTTTTTAATTTAAATTTTTAGTTAAAGAAAGAAAAACGTAATCCGGATCATGCTGGATGGTGCTTAATTTTGCTGGGAAGAAAGTGAAAAGTAGTCTGAAGCATTGGAGAAGGTGCTTAATTTGGTGGGAAGAACGTAAAAAGTAGTCCGGAGCATTGTGAATGGTGCTTATCTTTGCTTGGAAATACGAAACAACGTGGTCTGAAGCATGTTGAATTGGGTTTAGTTTTAATTATTTTTTAATTTAAGTATTTAGTTAAAGAAAGAAAAACGTAGTCCGGATCATGTTGGATGGTGCTTAATTTTGCTGGGAAGAAAGTGAATAGTATTCTGGAGCATTGGAGAAGGTGCTTAATATTGCTGGGAAGAACGTCAAAAGTAGTCCGGAGCATTGTGAATGGTGCTTACCTTTGCTTGGAAATACGAAACAACGTGGTCTGAAGCATGTTGAATTGGGGTTATATTTTATATTTTTTTTAATTTAAATTTTTAGTTAAAGAAAGAAAAACGTAATCCGGATCATGCTGGATGGTGCTTAATTTTGCTGGGAAGAAAGTGAAAAGTAGTCTGAAGCATTGGAGAAGGTGCTTAATTTGGTGGGAAGAACGTAAAAAGTAGTCCGGAGCATTGTGAATGGTGCTTACCTTTGCTTGGAAATACGAAACAACGTGGTCTGAAGCATGTTGAATTGGGTTTAGTTTTAATTATTTTTTAATTTAAGTATTTAGTTAAAGAAAGAAAAACGTAGTCCGGATCATGTTGGATGGTGCTTGATTTTGCTGGGAAGAAAGTGAATAGTAGTCTGGAGCATTGAAGAAGGTGCTTAATTTTGCTGGGAAGAACGTAAAAAGTAGTCCGGAGCATTGTGAATGGTGCTTACCTTTGCTTGGAAATACGAAACAACGTGGTCTGAAGCATGTTGAATTGGGTTTAGTTTTAATTATTTTTTAATTTAAGTATTTAGTTAAAGAAAGAAAAACGTAGTCCGGATCATGCTGGATGGTGCTTAATTTTGCTTGGAAGAACGTAAAAAGTAGTCTGGAGCATTGGAGAAGGTGCTTAATTTTGCTGGGAAGAACGTAAAAAGCAGTCCGGAGCATTGTGGATGGTGCTTACCTTTGCTTGGAAGAACGAAAAACGTGGTCTGAAGCATGTTGAATCGGGCTTAGTTTTTAATTTTTTATTAATTTAAGTTTTTAGTTAAAGAAATAAAAACGTAGTCCGGTTCATGCTAAATGGTGCTTAATTTAGCTGGGAAGAAAGTGAAAAGTAGTCTGAAGCATTGGAGAAGGTGCTTAATTTGGTGGGAAGAACGTAAAAAGTAGTCCGGAGCATTGTGAATGGTGCTTACCTTTGCTTGGAAATACGAAACAACGTGGTCTGAAGCATGTTGAATTGGGTTTAGTTTTAATTATTTTTTAATTTAAGTATTTAGTTAATGAAAGAAAAACGTAGTCCGGATCATGTTGGATGGTGCTTAATTTTGCTGGGAAGAAAGTGAATAGTAGTCTGGAGCATTGGAGAAGGTGCTTAATTTTGCTGGGAAGAACGTAAAAAGTAGTCCGGAGCATTGTGGATGGTGCTTACCTTTGATTTGTAATACGAAACAACGTGGTCTGAAGCATGTTGAATTGGGTTTAGTTTTAATTATTTTTTAATTTAAGTTTTTAGTTAAAGAAAGAAAAACGTAGTCCGGATCATGTTGGATGGTGCTTAATTTAGCTGGGAAGAAAGTGAAAAGTAGTCTGGAGCATTGGAGAAGGTGCTTAATTTTGCTGGGAAGAACGTAAAAAGTAGTCCGGAGCATTGTGGATAGTGCTTACCTTTGCTTGGAAATACGAAACAACGTGGTCTGAAGCATGTTGAATCGGGCTTAGTTTTTATTTTTTTTAAATTTAAGTTTTTAGTTAAAGAAAGAAAAACGTAGTCCGGTTCATGCTAAATGGTGCTTAATTTAGCTGGGAAGAAAGTGAATAGTAGTCTGGAGCATTGGAGAAGGTGCTTAATTTTGCTGGGAAGAACGTTAAAAGTAGTCCGAAGCATTGTGGATGGTGCTTACCTTTGATTGGAAATACGAAACAACGTGGTCTGAAGCATGTTGAATCGGGCTTAGTTTTTATTTTTTTTAAATTTAAGTTTTTAGTTAAAGAAAGAAAAACGTAGTCCGGTTCATGCTGGATGGTGCTTAATTTAGCTGGGAAGAAAGTGAATAGTAGTCTGGAGCACTGGAGAAGGTGCTTAATTTTGCTGGGAAGAACGTAAAAAGTAGTCCGGAGCATTGTGGATGGTGCTTACTTTGCTTGGAAATACGAAACAACATGGTCTAAAGCATTTTGAATCGGGCTTAGTTTTAATTTTTTTTAAATTTAAGTTTTTAGTTGAAGAAAGAAAAACGTAGTCCAGATCATGTTGGATGGTGCTTAATTTTGCTAGGAAGAAAGTGAATAGTAGTCTGGAGCACTGGAGAAGGTGCTTAATTTTGCTGGGAAGAACGTAAAAAGTAGTCCGGAGCATTGTGGATGGTGCTTACCTTTGATTTGTTATACGAAACAACGTGGTCTGAAGCATGTTGAATTGGGGTTAATTTTTATTTTTTTTTAATTTAAGTTTTTAGTTGAAGAAAGAAAAACGTAGTCCGGATCATGCTGGATGGTGCTTAATTTTGCTGGGAAGAAAGTGAATAGTAGTCTGGAGCATTGGAGAAGGTGCTTAATTTTGCTGGGAAGTACGTTAAATGTAGTCCGAAGCATTGTGGATGGTGCTTACTTTGCTTGGAAATACGAAACAACGTGGTCTAAAGCATTTTGAATCGGGCTTAGTTTTAATTTTTTTTAAATTTAAGTTTTTAGTTGAAGAAAGAAAAACGTAGTCCAGATCATGTTGGATGGTGCTTAATTTTGCTAGGAAGAAAGTGAATAGTAGTCTGGAGCACTGGAGAAGGTGCTTAATTTTGCTGGGAAGAACGTAAAAAGTAGTCCGGAGCATTGTGGATGGTGCTTACCTTTGATTTGTTATACGAAACAACGTGGTCTGAAGCATGTTGAATTGGGTTTAGTTTTTTTTTTTTTTTTAAATTTAAGTTTTTAGTTAAAGAAAGAAAAACGTAGTCCGGATCATGCTGGATGGTGCTTAATTTTGCTGGGAAGAAAGTGAATAGAAGTCTGGAGCATTGGAGAAGGTGCTTAATTTTGCTGGGAATAACGTTAAAAGTAGTCCGGAGCATTGTGGATGGTGCTTACCTTTGCTTGGAAATACGAAACAACGTGGTCTGAAGCATGTTGAATTGGGCTTAGTTTTCATTTTTTTTTAATTTAAGTTTTTAGTTAAAGAAAGAAAAACGTAGTCCGGATCATGCTGGATGGTGCTTAATTTTGCTTGGAAGAAAGTGAATAGTAGTCTGGAGCATTGAAGAAGGTGCTTAATTTTGCTGGGAAGAACGTAAAAAGTAGGCCGGAGCATTGTGGATGGTGCTTACCTTTGATTTGTAATACGAAACAACGTGGTCTGAAGCATGTTGAATTGGGCTTAGTTTTTATTTTTTTTTTTAATTTAAGTTTTAAGCTAAAGAAAGAAAAACGTAGTCCGGATCATGCTGGATGGTGCTTAATTTTGCTGGGAAGAAAGTGAATAGTAGTCTGGAGCATTGGAGAAGGTGCTTAATTTTGCTGGGAAGAACGTAAAAAGTAGGCCGGAGCATTGTGGATGGTGCTTACCTTTGATTTGTAATACGAAACAACGTGGTCTGAAGCATGTTGAATTGGGCTTAGTTTTAATTATTTTTTAATATAAGTTTTTAGTTAAAGAAAGAAAAACGTAGTCTGGATCATGCTGGATGGTGCTTAATTTTGCTTGGAAGAAAGTGAATAGTAGTCTGGAGCATTGGAGAAGGTGCTTAATTTTGCTGGGAAGAACGTAAAAAGTAGTCCGGAGCATTGTGGATGGTGCTTACCTTTGATTTGTAATACAAAACAACGTGGTCTGAAGCATGTTGAATCGGGCTTAGTTTTAATTATTTTTTAATTTAAGTTTTTAGTTGAAGAAAGAAAAACGTAGTCCGGATCATGTTGGATGGTGCTTAATTTTGCTGGGAAGAAAGTGAATAGTAGTCTGGAGCATTGAAGAAGGTGCTTAATTTTGCTGGGAAGAACGTAAAAAGTAGTCCGGAGCATTGTGGATGGTGCTTACCTTTGCTTGGAAATACGAAACAACGTGGTCTTGAGCATGTTGAATTGGGTTTTGTTTTAATTATTTTTTAATTTAAGTTTTTAGTTGAAGAAAGAAAAACGTAGTCCGGATCATGTTGGATGGTGCTTAATTTTGCTGGGAAGAAAGTGAATAGTAGTCTGGAGCATTGGAGAAGGTGCTTAATTTTGCTGGGAAGAACGTAAAAAGTAGTCCGGAGCATTATGGATGGTGCTTACCTTTGCTTGGAAATACGAAACAACGTGGTCTGAAGCATGTTGAATCGGGCTTAGTTTTAATTATTTTTTAATTTAAGTTTTTAGTTGAAGAAAGAAAAACGTAGTCCGGATCATGCTGGATGGTGCTTAATTTTGCTGGGAAGAAAGTGAATAGTAGTCTGGAGCATTGGAGAAGGTGCTTAATTTTGCTGGGAAGAACGTAAAAAGTAGTCCGGAGCATTGTGGATGGTGCTTACCTTTGATTTGTAATACAAAACAACGTGGTCTGGAGCATGTTGAATTGGGCTTAGTTTTAATTATTTTTTAATTTAAGTTTTTAGTTAAAGAAAGAAAAACGTAGTCCGGATCATGCTGGATGGTGCTTAATTTTGCTGGGAAGAAAGTGAATAGTAGTCTGGAGCATTGGAGAAGGTGCTTAATTTTGCTGGGAAGAACGTAAAAAGTAGTCCGGAGCATTGTGGATGGTGCTTACCTTTGATTTGTAATACGAAACAACGTGGTCTGAAGCATGTTGAGTTGGGCTTAGTTTTAATTATTTTTTAATATAAGTTTTTAGTTAAAGAAAAAAAAACGTAGTCTGGATCATGCTGGATGGTGCTTAATTTTGCTTGGAAGAAAGTGAATAGTAGTCTGGAGCATTGGAGAAGGTGCTTAATTTTGCTGGGAAGAACGTAAAAAGTAGTCCGGAGCATTGTGGATGGTGCTTACCTTTGATTTGTAATACAAAACAACGTGGTCTGGAGCATGTTGAGTTGGGCTTAGTTTTAATTATTTTTTAATTTAAGTTTTTAGTTGAAGAAAGAAAAACGTAGTCCGGATCATGTTGGATGGTGCTTAATTTTGCTGGGAAGAAAGTGAATAGTAGTCTGGAGCATTGAAGAAGGTGCTTAATTTTGCTGGGAAGAACGTAAAAAGTAGTCCGGAGCATTGTGGATGGTGCTTACCTTTGCTTGGAAATACGAAACAACGTGGTCTTGAGCATGTTGAGTTGGGCTTAGTTTTGATTATTTTTTAATTTAAGTTTTAAGTTGAAGAAAGAAAAACGTAGTCCGGATCATCTTGGATGGTGCCTAATTTTGCTGGGAAGAAAGTGAATAGTAGTCTGGAGCATTGGAGAAGGTGCTTAATTTTGCTGGGAAGAACGTAAAAAGTAGTCCGGAGCATTGTGGATGGTGCTTACCTTTGATTTGTAATACAAAACAACGTGGTCTGGAGCATGTTGAGTTGGGCTTAGTTTTAATTATTTTTTAATTTAAGTTTTAAGTTGAAGAAAGAAAAACGTAGTCCGGATCATGTTGGATGGTGCTTAATTTTGCTTGGAAGAAAGTGAATAGTAGTCTGGAGCATTGGAGAAGGTGCTTAATTTTGCTGGGAAGAACGTAAAAAGTAGTCCGGAGCATTGTGGATGGTGCTTACCTTTGATTTGTAATACAAAACAACGTGGTCTGGAGCATGTTGAATTGGGCTTAGTTTCAATTATTTTTAAATTTAAGTTTTTAGTTAAAGAAAGAAAAACGTAGTCCGGATCATGCTGGATGGTGCTTAATTTTGCTGGGAAGAAAGTGAATAGTAGTCTGGAGCATTGGAGAAGGTGCTTAATTTTGCTGGGAAGAACGTAAAAAGTAGTCCGGAGCATTATGGATGGTGCTTACCTTTGATTTGTAATACAAAACAACGTGGTCTGGAGCATGTTGGATTGGGCTTAGTTTTAATTATTTTTTTAATTTAAGTTTTTAGTTAAAGAATGAAAAACGTAGTCTGGATCATGCTGGATGGAGCTTAATTTTGCTTGGAAGAAAGTGAATAGTAGTCTGGAGCATTTTAGAAGGTGCTTAATTTTGCTGGGAAGAACGTAAAAAGTAGGCCGGAGCATTGTGGATGGTGCTTACATTTGATTTGTAATACGAAACAACGTGGTCTGAAGCATGTTGAATTGGGGTTAGTTTTTATTTTTTTTTAATATAAGTTTTTAGTTAAAGAAAGAAAAACGTAGTCTGGATCATGCTGGATGGTGCTTAATTTTGCTTGGAAGAAAGTGAATAGTAGTCTGGAGCATTGGAGAAGGTGCTTAATTTTGCTGGGAAGAACGTAAAAAGTAGTCCGGAGCATTATGGATGGTGCTTACATTTGATTTGTAATACGAAACAACGTGGTCTGAAGCATGTTGAATTGGGGTTAGTTTTTATTTTTTTTTAATTTAAGTTTTCAGTTAAAGAATGAAAAACATAGTCTGGATCATGCTGGATGGTGCTTAATTTTGCTGGGAAGAAAGTGAATAGTAGTCTGGAGCATTGAAGAAGGTGCTTAATTTTGCTGGGAAGAACGTAAAAAGTAGGCCGGAGCATTGTGAATGGTGCTTACCTTTGATTTGTAATACGAAACAACGTGGTCTGAAGCATGTTGAATTGGGCTTAGTTTTAATTATTTTTTAATATAAGTTTTTAGTTAAAGAATGAAAAACGTAGTCTGGATCATGCTGGATGGAGCTTAATTTTGCTTGGAAGAAAGTGAATAGTAGTCTGGAGCATTGAAGAAGGTGCTTAATTTTGCTGGGAAGAACGTAAAAAGTAGTCCGGAGCATTGTGGATGGTGCTTACCTTTGATTTGTAATACAAAACAACGTGGTCTGGAGCATGTTGAATTGGGCTTAGTTTTAATTATTTTTTAATTTAAGTTTTTAGTTAAAGAAAGAAAAACGTAGTCCGGATCATGCTGGATGGTGCTTAATTTTGCTTGGAAGAAAGTGAATAGTAGTCTGGAGCATTGAAGAAGGTGCTTAATTTTGCTGGGAAGAACGTAAAAAGTAGGCCGGAGCATTGTGGATGGTGCTTACCTTTGATTTGTAATACGAAACAACGTGGTCTGAAGCATGTTGAATTGGGCTTAGTTTTAATTATTTTTTAATATAAGTTTTTAGTTAAAGAAAGAAAAACGTAGTCTGGATCATGCTGGATGGTGCTTAATTTTGCTTGGAAGAAAGTGAATAGTAGTCTGGAGCATTGAAGAAGGTGCTTAATTTTGCTGGGAAGAACGTAAAAAGTAGTCCGGAGCATTGTGGATGGTGCTTACCTTTGATTTGTAATACAAAACAACGTGGTCTGGAGCATGTTGAATTGGGCTTAGTTTCAATTATTTTTAAATTTAAGTTTTTAGTTAAAGAAAGAAAAACGTAGTCCGGATCATGCTGGATGGAGCTTAATTTTGCTTGGAAGAAAGTGAATAGTAGTCTGGAGCATTGGAGAAGGTGCTTAATTTTGCTGGGAAGAACGTAAAAAGTAGTCCGGAGCATTATGGATGGTGCTTACCTTTGATTTGTAATACAAAACAACGTGGTCTGGAGCATGTTGAATTGGGTTTAGTTTTTATTTTTTTTTTTTGATTTAAGTTTTAAGCTAAAGAAAGAAAAACGTAGTCCGGATCATGCTGGATGGAGCTTAATTTTGCTTGGAAGAAAGTGAATAGTAGTCTGGAGCATTGGAGAAGGTGCTTAATTTTGCTGGGAAGAACGTAAAAAGTAGGCCGGAGCATTGTGGATGGTGCTTACATTTGATTTGTAATACGAAACAACGTGGTCTGAAGCATGTTGAATTGGGGTTAGTTTTTATTTTTTTTTAATATAAGTTTTTAGTTAAAGAAAGAAAAACGTAGTCTGGATCATGCTGGATGGTGCTTAATTTTGCTTGGAAGAAAGTGAATAGTAGTTTTGAGCATTGGAGAAGGTGCTTAATTTTGCTGGGAAGAACGTAAAAAGTTGTCCGGAGCATTGTGGATGGTGCTTACATTTGATTTGTAATACGAAACAACGTGGTCTGGAGCATGTTGAATTGGGCTTAGTTTTAATTATTTTTTAATATAAGTTTTTAGTTAAAGAATGAAAAACGTAGTCTGGATCATGCTGGATGGAGCTTAATTTTGCTTGGAAGAAAGTGAATAGTAGTCTGGAGCATTGAAGAAGGTGCTTAATTTTGCTGGGAAGAACGTAAAAAGTAGTCCGGAGCATTGTGGATGGTGCTTACATTTGATTTGTAATACGAAACAACGTGGTCTGAAGCATGTTGAATTGGGGTTAGTTTTTATTTTTTTTTAATTTAAGTTTTCAGTTAAAGAATGAAAAACATAGTCTGGATCATGCTGGATGGTGCTTAATTTTGCTGGGAAGAAAGTGAATAGTAGTCTGGAGCATTGAAGAAGGTGCTTAATTTTGCTGGGAAGAACGTAAAAAGTAGGCCGGAGCATTGTGAATGGTGCTTACCTTTGATTTGTAATACGAAACAACGTGGTCTGAAGCATGTTGAATTGGGCTTAGTTTTAATTATTTTTTAATATAAGTTTTTAGTTAAAGAAAGAAAAACGTAGTCTGGATCATGCTGGATGGTGCTTAATTTTGCTTGGAAGAAAGTGAATAGTAGTCTGGAGCATTGAAGAAGGTGCTTAATTTTGCTGGGAAGAACGTTAAAAGTAGTCCGGAGCATTGTGGATGGTGCTTACCTTTGATTTGTAATACAAAACAACGTGGTCTGGAGCATGTTGAATTGGGCTTAGTTTTAATTATTTTTTAATTTAAGTTTTTAGTTAAAGAAAGAAAAACGTAGTCCGGATCATGCTGGATGGTGCTTAATTTTGCTTGGAAGAAAGTGAATAGTAGTCTGGAGCATTGAAGAAGGTGCTTAATTTTGCTGGGAAGAACGTAAAAAGTAGGCCGGAGCATTGTGGATGGTGCTTACCTTTGATTTGTAATACGAAACAACGTGGTCTGAAGCATGTTGAATTGGGCTTAGTTTTAATTATTTTTTAATATAAGTTTTTAGTTAAAGAAAGAAAAACGTAGTCTGGATCATGCTGGATGGTGCTTAATTTTGCTTGGAAGAAAGTGAATAGTAGTCTGGAGCATTGAAGAAGGTGCTTAATTTTGCTGGGAAGAACGTAAAAAGTAGTCCGGAGCATTGTGGATGGTGCTTACCTTTGATTTGTAATACAAAACAACGTGGTCTGGAGCATGTTGAATTGGGCTTAGTTTCAATTATTTTTAAATTTAAGTTTTTAGTTAAAGAAAGAAAAACGTAGTCCGGATCATGCTGGATGGAGCTTAATTTTGCTTGGAAGAAAGTGAATAGTAGTCTGGAGCATTGGAGAAGGTGCTTAATTTTGCTGGGAAGAACGTAAAAAGTAGTCCGGAGCATTATGGATGGTGCTTACCTTTGATTTGTAATACAAAACAACGTGGTCTGGAGCATGTTGAATTGGGTTTAGTTTTTATTTTTTTTTTTTAATTTAAGTTTTAAGCTAAAGAAAGAAAAACGTAGTCCGGATCATGCTGGATGGAGCTTAATTTTGCTTGGAAGAAAGTGAATAGTAGTCTGGAGCATTGGAGAAGGTGCTTAATTTTGCTGGGAAGAACGTAAAAATTAGGCCGGAGCATTGTGGATGGTGCTTACATTTGATTTGTTATACGAAACAACGTGGTCTGAAGCATGTTGAATTGGGGTTAGTTTTTATTTTTTTTTTAATTTAAGTTTTTAGTTAAAGAATGAAAAACGTAGTCTGGATCATGCTGGATGGAGCTTAATTTTGCTTGGAAGAAAGTGAATAGTAGTCTGGAGCATTGGAGAAGGTGCTTAATTTTGCTGGGAAGAACGTAAAAAGTAGGCCGGAGCATTGTGGATGGTGCTTACATTTGATTTGTAATACGAAACAACGTGGTCTGAAGCATGTTGAATTGGGGTTAGTTTTTATTTTTTTTTAATTTAAGTTTTTAGTTAAAGAATGAAAAACATAGTCTGGATCATGCTGGATGGTGCTTAATTTTGCTGGGAAGAAAGTGAATAGTAGTCTGGAGCATTGGAGAAGGTGCTTAATTTTGCTGGGAAGAACGTTAAAAGTAGTCCGGAGCATTGTGGATGGTACTTTCTTTTACTTGAAAGAACGTTAAAAGTAGTCTGGAGCATTGAAGAAGGTGCTTAATTTTGCTGGGAAGAACGTAAAAAGTAGTCCGGAGCATTGTGGATGGTGCTTACCTTTGATTTGTAATACAAAACAACGTGGTCTGGAGCATGTTGAATTGGGCTTAGTTTTAATTATTTTTTAATTTAAGTTTTTAGTTAAAGAAAGAAAAACGTAGTCCGGATCATGCTGGATGGTGCTTAATTTTGCTTGGAAGAAAGTGAATAGTAGTCTGGAGCATTGAAGAAGGTGCTTAATTTTGCTGGGAAGAACGTAAAAAGTAGGCCGGAGCATTGTGGATGGTGCTTACCTTTGATTTGTAATACGAAACAACGTGGTCTGAAGCATGTTGAATTGGGCTTAGTTTTAATTATTTTTTAATATAAGTTTTTAGTTAAAGAAAGAAAAACGTAGTCTGGATCATGCTGGATGGTGCTTAATTTTGCTTGGAAGAAAGTGAATAGTAGTCTGGAGCATTGAAGAAGGTGCTTAATTTTGCTGGGAAGAACGTAAAAAGTAGTCCGGAGCATTGTGGATGGTGCTTACCTTTGATTTGTAATACAAAACAACGTGGTCTGGAGCATGTTGAATTGGGCTTAGTTTCAATTATTTTTAAATTTAAGTTTTTAGTTAAAGAAAGAAAAACGTAGTCCGGATCATGCTGGATGGAGCTTAATTTTGCTTGGAAGAAAGTGAATAGTAGTCTGGAGCATTGGAGAAGGTGCTTAATTTTGCTGGGAAGAACGTAAAAAGTAGTCCGGAGCATTATGGATGGTGCTTACCTTTGATTTGTAATACAAAACAACGTGGTCTGGAGCATGTTGAATTGGGTTTAGTTTTTATTTTTTTTTTTTAATTTAAGTTTTAAGCTAAAGAAAGAAAAACGTAGTCCGGATCATGCTGGATGGAGCTTAATTTTGCTTGGAAGAAAGTGAATAGTAGTCTGGAGCATTGGAGAAGGTGCTTAATTTTGCTGGGAAGAACGTAAAAATTAGGCCGGAGCATTGTGGATGGTGCTTACATTTGATTTGTTATACGAAACAACGTGGTCTGAAGCATGTTGAATTGGGGTTAGTTTTTATTTTTTTTTTAATTTAAGTTTTTAGTTAAAGAATGAAAAACGTAGTCTGGATCATGCTGGATGGAGCTTAATTTTGCTTGGAAGAAAGTGAATAGTAGTCTGGAGCATTGGAGAAGGTGCTTAATTTTGCTGGGAAGAACGTAAAAAGTAGGCCGGAGCATTGTGGATGGTGCTTACATTTGATTTGTAATACGAAACAACGTGGTCTGAAGCATGTTGAATTGGGGTTAGTTTTTATTTTTTTTTAATTTAAGTTTTTAGTTAAAGAATGAAAAACATAGTCTGGATCATGCTGGATGGTGCTTAATTTTGCTGGGAAGAAAGTGAATAGTAGTCTGGAGCATTGGAGAAGGTGCTTAATTTTGCTGGGAAGAACGTTAAAAGTAGTCCGGAGCATTGTGGATGGTACTTTCTTTTACTTGAAAGAACGTTAAAAGTAGTCTGGAGCATTGAAGAAGGTGCTTAATTTTGCTGGGAAGAACGTAAAAAGTAGGCCGGAGCATTGTGGATGGTGCTTACCTTTGATTTGTAATACGAAACAACGTGGTCTGAAGCATGTTGAATTGGGCTTAGTTTTTATTTTTTTTTTTAATTTAAGTTTTAAGCTAAAGAAAGAAAAACGTAGTCCGGATCATGCTGGATGGTGCTTAATTTTGCTTGGAAGAAAGTGAATAGTAGTCTGGAGCATTGGAGAAGGTGCTTAATTTTGCTGGTAAGAACGTAAAAAGTAGTCCGGAGCATTGTGGATGGTGCTTAACTTTGATTTGTAATACGAAACAACGTGGTATGAAGCATGTTGAATTGGGCTTAGTTTTAATTATTTTTTAATATAAGTTTTTAGTTAAAGAAAGAAAAACGTAGTCTGGATCATGCTGGATGGTGCTTAATTTTGCTTGGAAGAAAGTGAATAGTAGTCTGGAGCATTGGAGAAGGTGCTTAATTTTGCTGGGAAGAACGTAAAAAGTAGTCCGGAGCATTATGGATGGTGCTTACCTTTGATTTGTAATACAAAACAACGTGGTCTGGAGCATGTTGAATTGGGTTTAGTTTTTATTTTTTTTTTTTAATTTAAGTTTTAAGCTAAAGAAAGAAAAACGTAGTCCGGATCATGCTGGATGGTGCTTAGTTTTGCTTGGAAGAAAGTGAATAGTAGTCTGGAGCATTGAAGAAGGTGCTTAATTTTGCTGGGAAGAACGTAAAAAGTAGGCCGGAGCATTGTGGATGGTGCTTACCTTTGATTTGTAATACGAAACAACGTGGTCTGAAGCATGTTGAATTGGGCTTAGTTTTAATTATTTTTTAATTTAAGTTTTTAGTTAAAGAAAGAAAAACGTAGTCCGGATCATGCTGGATGGTGCTTAATTTTGCTTGGAAGAAAGTGAATAGTAGTCTGGAGCATTGAAGAAGGTGCTTAATTTTGCTGGGAAGAACGTAAAAAGAAGGCCGGAGCATTGTGGATGGTGCTTACCTTTGATTTGTAATACGAAACAACGTGGTCTGGAGCATGTTGAATTGGGTTTAGTTTTTATTTTTTTTTTTTAATTTAAGTTTTAAGCTAAAGAAAGAAAAACGTAGTCCGGATCATGCTGGATGGTGCTTAGTTTTGCTTGGAAGAAAGTGAATAGTAGTCTGGAGCATTGAAGAAGGTGCTTAATTTTGCTGGGAAGAACGTAAAAAGTAGGCCGGAGCATTGTGGATGGTGCTTACCTTTGATTTGTAATACGAAACAACGTGGTCTGAAGCATGTTGAATTGGGCTTAGTTTTAATTATTTTTTAATATAAGTTTTTAGTTAAAGAAAGAAAAACGTAGTCTGGATCATGCTGGATGGTGCTTAGTTTTGCTTGGAAGAAAGTGAATAGTAGTCTGGAGCATTGAAGAAGTTGCTTAATTTTGCTGGGAAGAACGTAAAAAGTAGGCCGGAGCATTGTGGATGGTGCTTACCTTTGATTTGTAATACAAAACAACGTGGTCTGAAGCATGTTGAATTGGGTTTAGTTTTAATTATTTTTTAATTTAAGTTTTTAGTTGAAGAAAGAAAAACGTAGTCCGGATCATGTTGGATGGTGCTTAATTTTGCTGGGAAGAAAGTGAAAAGTAGTCTGGAGCATTGGAGAAGGTGCTTAATTTTGCCGGGAAGAACGTAAAAAGTAGTCCGGAGCATTGTGGATGGTGCTTACCTTTGATTTGTAATACGAAACAACGTCGTCTGAAGCATGTTGAATTGGGCTTAGTTTTAATTATTTTTTAATTTAAGTTTTTAGTTAAAGAAAGAAAAACGTAGTCCGGATCATGTTGGATGGTGCTTAATTTTGCTGGGAAAAACGTTAAAAGTAGTCCGGAGCATTGTGGATGGTGCTTACCTTTGATTTGTAATACAAAACAACGTGGTCTGAAGCATGTTTAATTGGGTTTAGTTTTAATTATTTTTTAATTTAAGTTTTTAGTTGAAGAAAGAAAAACGTAGTCCGGATCATGTTGGATGGTGCTTAATTTTGCTGGGAAAAACGTTAAAAGTAGCCCGGAGCATTGTGGATGGTGCTTACCTTTGCTTGGAAATACGAAACAACGTGGTCTGAAGCATGTTGAATTGGGTTTAGTTTTAATTATTTTTTAATTTAAGTTTTTAGTTGAAGAAAGAAAAACGTAGTCCGGATCATGTTGGATGGTGCTTAATTTTGCTGGGAAGAAAGTGAATAGTAGTCTGAAGCATTGAAGAAGGTGCTTAATTTTGCTGGGAAGAACGTTAAAAGTAGTCCGAAGCATTGTGAATGGTGCTTACCTTTGCTTGGAAATACGAAACAACGTGGTCTGAAGCATGTTGAATTGGGTTTAGTTTTAATTATTGTTTAATTTAAGTATTTAGTTAAAGAAAGAAAAACGTAGTCCGGATCATGCTGGATGGTGCTTAATTTTGCTGGGAAAAACGTTAAAAGTAGTCCGGAGCATTGTGGATGGTGCTTACCTTTGATTTGTAATACGAAACAACGTGGTCTGAAGCATGTTGAATTGGGTTTAGTTTTAATTATTTTTTAATTTAAGTATTTAGTTGAAGAAAGAAAAACGTAGTCCGGATCATGCTGGATGGTGCTTAATTTTGCTGGAAAGAAAGTGAATAGTAGTCTGGAGCATTGGAGAAGGTGCTTAATTTTGCTGGGAAAAACGTTAAAAGTAGTCCGGAGCATTGTGGATGGTGCTTACCTTTGATTTGTAATACGAAACAACGTGGTCTGAAGCATGTTGAATTGGGTTTAGTTTTAATTATTTTTTAATTTAAGTTTTTAGTTGAAGAAAGAAAAACGTAGTCCGGATCATGCTGGATGGTGCTTAATTTTGCTGGGAAAAACGTTAAAAGTAGCCCGGAGCATTGTGGATGGTGCTTACCTTTGCTTGGAAATACGAAACAACGTGGTCTGAAGCATGTTGAATTGGGTTTAGTTTTAATTATTTTTTAATTTAAGTTTTTAGTTGAAGAAAGAAAAACGTAGTCCGGATCATGCTGGATGGTGCTTAATTTTGCTGGGAAGAAAGTGAAAAGTAGTCTGGAGCATTGGAGAAGGTGCTTAATTTTGCTGGGAAGAACGTAAAAAGTAGTCCGGAGCATTGTGAATGGTGCTTACCTTTGATTTGTAATACGAAACAACGTCGTCTGAAGCATGTTGAATTGGGCTTAGTTTTAATTATTTTTTAATTTAAGTTTTTAGTTAAAGAAAGAAAAACGTAGTCCGGATCATGTTGGATGGTGCTTAATTTTGCTGGGAAGAAAGTGAAAAGTAGTCTGGAGCATTGGAGAAGGTGCTTAATTTTGCTGGGAAGAACGTAAAAAGTAGTCCGGAGCATTGTGGATGGTGCTTACCTTTGATTTGTAATACGAAACAACGTGGTCTGAAGCATGTTGAATTGGGTTTAGTTTTAATTATTTTTTAATTTAAGTTTTTAGTTGAAGAAAGAAAAACGTAGTCCGGATCATGTTGGATGGTGCTTAATTTTGCTTGGAAGAAAGTGAATAGTAGTCTGGAGCATTGGAGAAGGTGCTTAATTTTGCTGGGAAGAACGTAAAAAGTAGTCCGGAGCATTGTGGATGGTGCTTACCTTTGATTTGTAATACGAAACAACGTGGTCTGAAGCATGTTGAATTGGGTTTAGTTTTAATTATTTTTTAATTTAAGTTTTTAGTTGAAGAAAGAAAAACGTAGTCCGGATCATGCTGGATGGTGCTTAATTTTGCTGGGAAAAACGTTAAAAGTAGTCCAGAGCATTGTGGATGGTGCTTACCTTTGATTTGTAATACGAAACAACGTGGTCTGAAGCATGTTGAATTGGGTTTAGTTTTAATTATTTTTTAATTTAAGTTTTTAGTTGAAGAAAGAAAAACGTAGTCCGGATCATGCTGGATGGTGCTTAATTTTGCTTGGAAGAAAGTGAATAGTAGTCTGGAGCATTGGAGAAGGTGCTTAATTTTGCTGGGAAGAACGTAAAAAGTAGTCCGGAGCATTGTGAATGGTGCTTACCTTTGATTTGTAATACGAAACAACGTCGTCTGAAGCATGTTGAATTGGGCTTAGTTTTAATTATTTTTTAATTTAAGTTTTTAGTTGAAGAAAGAAAAACGTAGTCCGGATCATGTTGGATGGTGCTTAATTTTGCTGGGAAGAAAGTGAATAGTAGTCTGGAGCATTGGAGAAGGTGCTTAATTTTGCTGGGAAAAACGTTAAAAGTAGTCCGGAGCATTGTGGATGGTGCTTACCTTTGATTTGTAATACGAAACAACGTGGTCTGAAGCATGTTGAATTGGGCTTAGTTTTAATTATTTTTTAATTTAAGTTTTTAGTTGAAGAAAGAAAAACGTAGTCCGGATCATGCTGGATGGTGCTTAATTTTGCTGGGAAAAACGTTAAAAGTAGCCCGGAGCATTGTGGATGGTGCTTACCTTTGCTTGGAAATACGAAACAACGTGGTCTGAAGCATGTTGAATTGGGTTTAGTTTTAATTATTTTTTAATTTAAGTTTTTAGTTGAAGAAAGAAAAACGTAGTCCGGATCATGCTGGATGGTGCTTAATTTTGCTGAGAAGAAAGTGAATAGTAGTCTGGAGCATTGGAGAAGGTGCTTAATTTTGCTGGGAAGAACGTAAAAAGTAGTCCGGAGCATTGTGAATGGTGCTTACCTTTGATTTGTAATACGAAACAACGTCGTCTGAAGCATGTTGAATTGGGCTTAGTTTTAATTATTTTTTAATTTAAGTTTTTAGTTGAAGAAAGAAAAACGTAGTCCGGATCATGTTGGATGGTGCTTAATTTTGCTGGGAAGAAAGTGAATAGTAGTCTGGAGCATTGGAGAAGGTGCTTAATTTTGCTGGGAAAAACGTTAAAAGTAGTCCGGAGCATTGTGGATGGTGCTTACCTTTGATTTGTAATACGAAACAACGTGGTCTGAAGCATGTTGAATTGGGCTTAGTTTTAATTATTTTTTAATTTAAGTTTTTAGTTGAAGAAAGAAAAACGTAGTCCGGATCATGCTGGATGGTGCTTAATTTTGCTGGGAAAAACGTTAAAAGTAGCCCGGAGCATTGTGGATGGTGCTTACCTTTGCTTGGAAATACGAAACAACGTGGTCTGAAGCATGTTGAATTGGGTTTAGTTTTAATTATTTTTTAATTTAAGTTTTTAGTTAAAGAATGAAAAACGTAGTCCGGATCATGCTGGATGGTGCTTAATTTTGCTGAGAAGAAAGTGAATAGTAGTCTGGAGCATTGGAGAAGGTGCTTAATTTTGCTGGGAAGAACGTAAAAAGTAGTCCGGAGCATTGTGAATGGTGCTTACCTTTGATTTGTAATACGAAACAACGTCGTCTGAAGCATGTTGAATTGGGCTTAGTTTTAATTATTTTTTAATTTAAGTTTTTAGTTAAAGAAAGAAAAACGTAGTCCGGATCATGTTGGATGGTGCTTAATTTTGCTGGGAAGAAAGTGAAAAGTAGTCTGGAGCATTGGAGAAGGTGCTTAATTTTGCCGGGAAGAACGTAAAAAGTAGTCCGGAGCATTGTGGATGGTGCTTACCTTTGATTTGTAATACGAAACAACGTGGTCTGAAGCATGTTGAATTGGGTTTAGTTTTAATTATTTTTTAATTTAAGTTTTTAGTTGAAGAAAGAAAAACGTAGTCCGGATCATGCTGGATGGTGCTTAATTTTGCTGGGAAGAAAGTGAAAAGCAGTCTGGAGCATTGGAGAAGGTGCTTAATTTTGCCGGGAAGAACGTTAAAAGTAGTCCGGAGCATTGTGGATGGTGCTTACCTTTGATTTGTAATACGAAACAACGTGGTCTGAAGCATGTTGAATTGGGCTTAGTTTTAATTATTTTTTAATTTAAGTTTTTAGTTGAAGAAAGAAAAACGTAGTCCGGATCATGCTGGATGGTGCTTAATTTTGCTGGGAAAAACGTTAAAAGTAGCCCGGAGCATTGTGGATGGTGCTTACCTTTGCTTGGAAATACGAAACAACGTGGTCTGAAGCATGTTGAATTGGGTTTAGTTTTAATTATTTTTTAATTTAAGTTTTTAGTTGAAGAAAGAAAAACGTAGTCCGGATCATGCTGGATGGTGCTTAATTTTGCTGAGAAGAAAGTGAATAGTAGTCTGGAGCATTGGAGAAGGTGCTTAATTTTGCTGGGAAGAACGTAAAAAGTAGTCCGGAGCATTGTGAATGGTGCTTACCTTTGATTTGTAATACGAAACAACGTCGTCTGAAGCATGTTGAATTGGGCTTAGTTTTAATTATTTTTTAATTTAAGTTTTTAGTTAAAGAAAGAAAAACGTAGTCCGGATCATGTAGGATGGTGCTTAATTTTGCTGGGAAGAAAGTGAAAAGTAGTCTGGAGCATTGGAGAAGGTGCTTAATTTTGCCGGGAAGAACGTAAAAAGTAGTCCGGAGCATTGTGGATGGTGCTTACCTTTGATTTGTAATACGAAACAACGTGGTCTGAAGCATGTTGAATTGGGTTTAGTTTTAATTATTTTTTAATTTAAGTTTTTAGTTGAAGAAAGAAAAACGTAGTCCGGATCATGTTGGATGGTGCTTAATTTTGCTGGGAAGAAAGTGAATAGTAGTCTGGAGCATTGGAGAAGGTGCTTAATTTTGCTGGGAAAAACGTTAAAAGTAGTCCGGAGCATTGTGGATGGTGCTTACCTTTGATTTGTAATACGAAACAACGTGGTCTGAAGCATGTTGAATTGGGCTTAGTTTTAATTATTTTTTAATTTAAGTTTTTAGTTGAAGAAAGAAAAACGTAGTCCGGATCATGCTGGATGGTGCTTAATTTTGCTGGGAAGAAAGTGAAAAGCAGTCTGGAGCATTGGAGAAGGTGCTTAATTTTGCCGGGAAGAACGTTAAAAGTAGTCCGGAGCATTGTGGATGGTGCTTACCTTTGATTTGTAATACGAAACAACGTGGTCTGAAGCATGTTGAATTGGGTTTAGTTTTAATTATTTTTTAATTTAAGTTTTTAGTTGAAGAAAGAAAAACGTAGTCCGGATCATGCTGGATGGTGCTTAATTTTGCTGAGAAGAAAGTGAATAGTAGTCTGGAGCATTGGAGAAGGTGCTTAATTTTGCTGGGAAAAACGTAAAAAGTAGCCCGGAGCATTGTGGATGGTGCTTACCTTTGCTTGGAAATACGAAACAACGTGGTCTGAAGCATGTTGAATTGGGTTTAGTTTTAATTATTTTTTAATTTAAGTTTTTAGTTGAAGAAAGAAAAACGTAGTCCGGATCATGTTGGATGGTGCTTAATTTTGCTGGGAAGAAAGTGAAAAGTAGTCTGGAGCATTGGAGAAGGTGCTTAATTTTGCCGGGAAGAACGTAAAAAGTAGTCCGGAGCATTGTGGATGGTGCTTACCTTTGATTTGTAATACGAAACAACGTGGTCTGAAGCATGTTGAATTGGGTTTAGTTTTAATTATTTTTTAATTTAAGTTTTTAGTTGAAGAAAGAAAAACGTAGTCCGGATCATGCTGGATGGTGCTTAATTTTGCTGGGAAGAAAGTGAAAAGCAGTCTGGAGCATTGGAGAAGGTGCTTAATTTTGCCGGGAAGAACGTTAAAAGTAGTCCGGAGCATTGTGGATGGTGCTTACCTTTGATTTGTAATACGAAACAACGTGGTCTGAAGCATGTTGAATTGGGCTTAGTTTTAATTATTTTTTAATTTAAGTTTTTAGTTGAAGAAAGAAAAACGTAGTCCGGATCATGCTGGATGGTGCTTAATTTTGCTGGGAAAAACGTTAAAAGTAGCCCGGAGCATTGTGGATGGTGCTTACCTTTGCTTGGAAATACGAAACAACGTGGTCTGAAGCATGTTGAATTGGGTTTAGTTTTAATTATTTTTTAATTTAAGTTTTTAGTTGAAGAAAGAAAAACGTAGTCCGGATCATGCTGGATGGTGCTTAATTTTGCTGAGAAGAAAGTGAATAGTAGTCTGGAGCATTGGAGAAGGTGCTTAATTTTGCTGGGAAGAACGTAAAAAGTAGTCCGGAGCATTGTGAATGGTGCTTACCTTTGATTTGTAATACGAAACAACGTCGTCTGAAGCATGTTGAATTGGGCTTAGTTTTAATTATTTTTTAATTTAAGTTTTTAGTTAAAGAAAGAAAAACGTAGTCCGGATCATGTTGGATGGTGCTTAATTTTGCTGGGAAGAAAGTGAAAAGTAGTCTGGAGCATTGGAGAAGGTGCTTAATTTTGCTGGGAAGAACGTAAAAAGTAGTCCGGAGCATTGTGGATGGTGCTTACCTTTGATTTGTAATACGAAACAACGTGGTCTGAAGCATGTTGAATTGGGTTTAGTTTTAATTATTTTTTAATTTAAGTTTTTAGTTGAAGAAAGAAAAACGTAGTCCGGATCATGTTGGATGGTGCTTAATTTTGCTGGGAAGAAAGTGAAAAGTAGTCTGGAGCATTGGAGAAGGTGCTTAATTTTGCCGGGAAGAACGTTAAAAGTAGTCCGGAGCATTGTGGATGGTGCTTACCTTTGATTTGTAATACGAAACAACGTGGTCTGAAGCATGTTGAATTGGGTTTAGTTTTAATTATTTTTTAATTTAAGTTTTTAGTTAAAGAAAGAAAAACGTAGTCCGGATCATGTTGGATGGTGCTTAATTTTGCTGGGAAGAAAGTGAAAAGCAGTCTGGAGCATTGGAGAAGGTGCTTAATTTTGCCGGGAAGAACGTTAAAAGTAGTCCGGAGCATTGTGGATGGTGCTTACCTTTGATTTGTAATACGAAACAACGTGGTCTGAAGCATGTTGAATTGGGCTTAGTTTTAATTATTTTTTAATTTAAGTTTTTAGTTGAAGAAAGAAAAACGTAGTCCGGATCATGCTGGATGGTGCTTAATTTTGCTGGGAAAAACGTTAAAAGTAGCCCGGAGCATTGTGGATGGTGCTTACCTTTGCTTGGAAATACGAAACAACGTGGTCTGAAGCATGTTGAATTGGGTTTAGTTTTAATTATTTTTTAATTTAAGTTTTTAGTTGAAGAAAGAAAAACGTAGTCCGGATCATGCTGGATGGTGCTTAATTTTGCTGGGAAGAAAGTGAAAAGTAGTCTGGAGCATTGGAGAAGGTGCTTAATTTTGCTGGGAAGAACGTAAAAAGTAGTCCGGAGCATTGTGGATGGTGCTTACCTTTGATTTGTAATACGAAACAACGTGGTCTGAAGCATGTTGAATTGGGTTTAGTTTTAATTATTTTTTAATTTAAGTTTTTAGTTGAAGAAAGAAAAACGTAGTCCGGATCATGTTGGATGGTGCTTAATTTTGCTGGGAAGAAAGTGAAAAGTAGTCTGGAGCATTGGAGAAGGTGCTTAATTTTGCCGGGAAGAACGTTAAAAGTAGTCCGGAGCATTGTGGATGGTGCTTACCTTTGATTTGTAATACGAAACAACGTGGTCTGAAGCATGTTGAATTGGGTTTAGTTTTAATTATTTTTTAATTTAAGTTTTTAGTTAAAGAAAGAAAAACATGGTCCGGAGCATGTTGGATGGTGCTTAATTTAGCTAAAAAGAAAGTAAAGAGTAGTCTGTAGCATTGGAGAAGGTGCTTAATTTTGCTGGGAAGAACGTTAAAAGTAGTCCAGAGCATTGTGGATGGTGCTTACCTTTGCTTGGAAATACGAAACAACGTGGTCTGAAGCATGTTGAATTGGGCTTAGTTTTATTTATTTATTTTTTTCTTTTTAGTTTTTAGTGAAAGAAAGAAAAACATGGTCAGGAGCATGTTGGATGGTGCTTAATTTTGCTAGAAAGAACGAAAAAAGTAGTCTGTAGCATTGGAGAAGGTGCTTAATTTTGCTGGGAAGAACGTTAAAAGTAGTCCGGAGCATTGTGGATGGTGCTTACCTTTGCTTGGAAGAACGAAAACCATGGTCTGAAGCATGTTGAATTGGGCTTAGTTTTATTTATTTATTTTTTTCTTTTTAGTTTTTAGTTAAAGAAAGAAAAACATGGTCCGGAGCATGTTGGATGGTGCTTAATTTTGCTAGAAAGAACGTAAAAAGTAGTCTGTAGCATTGGAGAAGGTGCTTAATTTTGCTGGGAAGAACGTAAAAAGTAGTCCGGAGCATTGTGGATGGTGCTTACCTTTGCTTGGAAGAACGAAAACCATGGTCTGAAGCATGTTGAATTGGGCTTAGTTTTATTTATTTATTTTTTTCTTTTTAGTTTTTAGTGAAAGAAAGAAAAACATGGTCAGGAGCATGTTGGATGGTGCTTAATTTTGCTAGAAAGAACGTAAAAAGTAGTCTGTAGCATTGGAGAAGGTGCTTAATTTTGCTGGGAAGAACGTTAAAAGTAGTCCGGAGCATTGTGGATGGTGCTTACCTTTGCTTGGAAGAACGAAAACCATGGTCTGAAGCATGTTGAATTGGGCTTAGTTTTATTTATTTATTTTTTTCTTTTTAGTTTTTAGTTAAAGAAAGAAAAACATGGTCAGAAGCATGTTGGATGGTGCTTAATTTTGGTAGAAAGAACGTAAAAAGTAGTCTGTAGCATTGGAGAAGGTGCTTAATTTTGCTGGGAAGAACGTTAAAAGTAGTCCGGAGCATTGTGGATGGTGCTTACCTTTGCTTGGAAGAACGAAAACCATGGTCTGAAGCATGTTGAATTGGGCTTAGTTTTATTTAGTTATTTTTTCTTTTTAGTTTTTAGTGAAAGAAAGAAAAACATGGTCAGGAGCATGTTGGATGGTGCTTAATTTTGGTAGAAAGAACGTAAAAAGTAGTCTGTAGCATTGGAGAAGGTGCTTAATTTTGCTGGGAAGAACGTTAAAAGTAGTCCGGAGCATTGTGGATGGTGCTTACCTTTGCTTGGAAGAACGAAAACCATGGTCTGAAGCATGTTGAATTGGGCTTAGTTTTATTTAGTTATTTTTTTCTTTTTAGTTTTTAGTGAAAGAAAGAAAAACATGGTCAGGAGCATGTTGGATGGTGCTTAATTTTGCTAGAAAGAACGTAAAAAGTAGTCTGTAGCATTGGAGAAGGTGCTTAATTTTGCTGGGAAGAACGTTAAAAGTAGTCCGGAGCATTGTGGATGGTGCTTACCTTTGCTTGGAAGAACGAAAACCATGGTCTGAAGCATGTTGAATTGGGCTTAGTTTTATTTATTTATTTTTTTCTTTTTAGTTTTTAGTTAAAGAAAGAAAAACATGGTCAGGAGCATGTTGGATGGTGCTTAATTTTGCTAGAAAGAACGTAAAAAGTAGTCTGTAGCATTGGAGAAGGTGCTTAATTTTGCTGGGAAGAACGTTAAAAGTAGTCCGGAGCATTGTGGATGGTGCTTACCTTTGCTTGGAAGAACGAAAACCATGGTCTGAAGCATGTTGAATTGGGCTTAGTTTTAATTAGTTATTTTTTTCTTTTTAGTTTTTAGTGAAAGAAAGAAAAACATGGTCAGGAGCATGTTGGATGGTGCTAAATTTTGCTAGAAAGAACGTAAAAAGTAGTCTGTAGCATTGGAGAAGGTGCTTAATTTTGCTGGGAAGAACGTTAAAAGTAGTCCGGAGCATTGTGGATGGTGCTTACCTTTGCTTGGAAGAACGAAAACCATGGTCTGAAGCATGTTGAATTGGGCTTAGTTTTATTTATTTATTTTTTTTTGAAGTGTTTAGTTTAAGAAAGAAAAACATGGTCCGGAACATGTCGGATGGTGCTTAATTTTGCTAGAAAGAACGTAAAAAGTAGTTTGTAGCATTGGAGAAGGTGCTTAATTTTGCTGGGAAGAACGTTAAAAGTAGTCCGGAGCATTGTGGATGGTGCTTACCTTTGCTTGGAAGAACGAAATACGTGGTCTGAAGCATGTTGAATTGGGCTTAGTTTTATTTAGTTATTTTTTTCTTTTTAGTTTTTAGTGAAAGAAAGAAAAACATGGTCAGGAGCATGTTGGATGGTGCTTAATTTTGCTAGAAAGAACGTAAAAAGTAGTCTGTAGCATTGGAGAAGGTGCTTAATTTTGCTGGGAAGAACGTTAAAAGTAGTCCGGAGCATTGTGGATGGTGCTTACCTTTGCTTGGAAGAACGAAAACCATGGTCTGAAGCATGTTGAATTGGGCTTAGTTTTATTTATTTATTTTTTTCTTTTTAGTTTTTAGTGAAAGAAAGAAAAACATGGTCAGGAGCATGTTGGATGGTGCTTAATTTTGCTAGAAAGAACGTAAAAAGTAGTCTGTAGCATTGGAGAAGGTGCTTAATTTTGCTGAGAAGAACGTTAAAAGTAGTCCGGAGCATTGTGGATGGTGCTTAGCTTTGCTTGGAAGAACGAAAACCATGATCTGAAGCATGTTGAATTGGGCTTAGTTTTATTTATTTATTTTTTTCTTTTTAGTTTTTAGTGAAAGAAAGAAAAACATGGTCAGGAGCATGTTGGATGGTGCTTAATTTTGCTAGAAAGAACGTAAAAAGTAGTCTGTAGCATTGGAGAAGGTGCTTAATTTTCCTGGGAAGAACGTTAAAAGTAGTCCGGAGCATTGTGGATGGTGCTTACCTTTGCTTGGAAGAACGAAATACGTGGTCTGAAGCATGTTGAATTGGGCTTAGTTTTATTTATTTATTTTTTTCTTTTTAGTTTTTAGTTAAAGAAAGAAAAACATGGTCCGGAGCATGTTGGATGGTGCTTAATTTTGCTAGAAAGAACGTAAAAAGTAGTCTGTAGCATTGGAGAAGGTGCTTAATTTTGCTGGGAAGAACGTTAAAAGTAGTCCGGAGCATTGTGGATGGTGCTTACCTTTGCTTGGAAGAACGAAAACCATGGTCTGAAGCATGTTGAATTGGGCTTAGTTTTATTTATTTATTTTTTTTTGAAGTGTTTAGTTTAAGAAAGAAAAACATGGTCCGGAACATGTCGGATGGTGCTTAATTTTGCTAGAAAGAACGTAAAAAGTAGTTTGTAGCATTGGAGAAGGTGCTTAATTTTGCTGGGAAGAACGTTAAAAGTAGTCCGGAGCATTGTGGATGGTGCTTACCTTTGCTTGGAAGAACGAAATACGTGGTCTGAAGCATGTTGAATTGGGCTTAGTTTTATTTATTTATTTTTTTCTTTTTAGTTTTTAGTGAAAGAAAGAAAAACATGGTCAGGAGCATGTTGGATGGTGCTTAATTTTGCTAGAAAGAACGTAAAAAGTAGTCTGAAGCATTGGAGAAGGTGCTTAATTTTGCTGGGAAGAACGTTAAAAGTAGTCCGGAGCATTGTGGATGGTGCTTACCTTTGCTTGGAAGAACGAAATACGTGGTCTGAAGCATGTTGAATTGGGCTTAGTTTTATTTATTAATTTTTTCTTTTTAGTTTTTAGTTAAAAAAAGAAAAACATGGTCCGGCGCATGTTGGATGGTGCTTAATTTTGCTAGAAAGAACGTAAAAAGTAGTCTGAAGCATTTGAGAAGGTGCTTAATTTTGCTGGGAAGAACGTTGAAAGTAGTCCGGAGCATTGTGGATGGTGCTTACCTTTGCCTGGAAAACGAAAAACGTGGTCTGAACCATGTTGAATTGGGCTTAGTTTTATTTATTTATTTTTTTTAAAAGTTTTTAGTTAAAGAAAGAAAAACATGGACCGGAGCATGTTGGATGGTGCTTAGTTTTGCTAGAAAGAACGTAAAAAGTAGTTTGAAGCATTGGAGAAGGTGCTTAATTTTCCTGGGAAGAACGTTAAAAGTAGTTCGGAGCATTGTGGATGGTGCTTACCTTTGCCTGGAAGAACGAAAAACGTGGTCTGAACCATGTTGAATTGGGCTTAGTTTTATTTATTTATTTTTTTTAAAAGTTTTTAGTTAAAGAAAGAAAAACATGGACCGGAGCATGTTGGATGGTGCTTAGTTTTGCTAGAAAGAACGTAAAAAGTAGTTTGAAGCATTGGAGAAGGTGCTTAATTTTCCTGGGAAGAACGTTAAAAGTAGTCCGGAGCATTGTGGATGGTGCTTACCTTTGCTTGGAAGAACGAAAAACGTGGTCTGAACCATGTTGAATTAGGCTTAGTTTTATTTATTTATTTTTTTTTTAAGTTTTTAGTTAAAGAACGAAAAACATGCTCCGGAGCATGTTGGATGGTGCCTAATCTTATTATAAAAAATCCTTAAAGTAACGCTGCAAAACCTAACGCTGCACGGGTGACGCTCCTACTTGGATAAAGTGACGCACTAAAACCGATGCAAAACCACATTTTTGTATGGACATTTTCGAAACGCTCATCCGATTGCATTGCATTGATCGCTATAGCAATCAGCTTTCTTGGGGAAAATGGAAGGATCGCTATAGCAACCACAGTTAACCTGGGGAAACTAACATGATTGAATTGAAGAAAAGTAAAACGGGTTTTTCAAAATGGTTCTAAGTTTTTTTAAAAGAAAATGATAACAAAAGAACGGCGCCGGTCCCGGGGACTAAGAGTTCGATTGATTAGACACATCAAGGAAACACTGGATTGATAATG
The DNA here is from genome assembly GCF_943734765.1 of Anopheles ziemanni. Taxonomy (NCBI): domain Eukaryota; kingdom Metazoa; phylum Arthropoda; class Insecta; order Diptera; family Culicidae; genus Anopheles; species Anopheles ziemanni. The sequence goes on from NW_026690084.1 coordinate 412,112, forward strand.
CATCGTTCAACATGGTTCCAAAAATGCACCAAATCCGATATGTACGGGTAGCTTGGTGGCTTAGCTCGCTCGGATAAGTTTTGCTGTGTATTTTCTAATACTGGAAATGCACGAACAATTCTTCGATAGGGCTTCAATACAAAAAAGTAAAACCAACTTAAAAACAAGCACATATGACACAGTTTTTGACACAAAACACTATCACCGAAACAATCACAACACAATCACAAAAAAACTTCTCACTGAACGTCAGATCCTGAAGTAAAAATTACAGAGCCGGCTCAGACATAAAAAGCACACACACGCGCTTCTAAGAAATCTTATTATAAAAAATCCTCAACAATCCACAGCCAATTTAACGGAACCTGAAGCGTTAACTTAAAGAGTTTTCGTCTGTCTGCCTACAGAGCCTATCGTCAACGTTTCTCTGAACTTTGATCGCCATGGCAATCAGCTCGCTTGACTAAAATGAAAGGGTGTTTGAATAGTAAAATTTATAAAACGAATATTCGGAAAAGCAGTGTTTGAAAAGATTAATGAGTGAAATATTTTTAAGGTCTTTACTTGAACAAAGTGATGCACTTAAAATGAAACCTCAACTTTATATGGAAACTCACCGAACAGTTATCCTATTACATTGTACTTTAAAATTTAACGCTTTTTAAATTTAAATGGTGGAAAGAGCACAATTGCGCAGCTCGAGTCACGGGAATTTCACATCGCGTTGAATTGAAATAGAGAAGGTATTTGATAGGCACTTAGAAGCAAATATAATTTTTTAAATTAAGTTGGTTTGTTATGGGACAATGGGACATCCATTCAGTCCCTATGGCTTGATAAGTACCATTTTATTATCAACGGGATACAGAAAATCACAGGAGAACATCATATTTCAGGAATCGAAAACATATCCTTCATTGAAAAAAGTAGGTCTCATACTTCTTTGAAATGGGTTAGATTGGACTGTTACGTGTGGCTTGGTGACAGTTTTCGGAATTTTAGCCGTTTTACAACACGTTCCTTAGACCAAGCAGCTAATGCCATAAGCCGTGGAACAAAACTTCCTATCGAGACAATGGTCTCCCAAACGGGATGATTAACCTGTATTTCCCGGGTACCGCATTTAGTAAGTAGATAAGACCGGGAATATTTGTCGACACAATTAATAAAACGGGTATCTGCCCTGTTATTTTTCTTTGTTGAATTTGGCATGATGATAGTCAGGAAATTATTCTATCCGTACAATGTAAAACACATTCCTCAGGTAAAGTCTTCAGTGATCAACAATTCTTCTGTTTGGTCCGATAAATTGTTCATTACCATTCAGCCATGAGCATGCCATAAGGCTGCCAGTGAGCCATTATCATATCAGAATAACAGGGAATTTGAATTTGGCATCTCACAGTTTGATACAGGTTCAATCTTCTAACTGGGCTGAAGCTTTGAGAAACTAAATTTTACACAACTTTACTAGATTCTAATGCAAATTCTTCCATCAACATGGGCCAGTGTAACCGCGCCGTTATACCTAGTTACGTTAAAAGTGCTTCGAAGCATTTAGGATGTTGTTTTGATGTAGTTGAAATTACGTAAAAAGTGCTCCGAAGCACTAAGGACGTTGTTTGGATGTAGTTGAAATTACGTAAAAAGTGCTTCGAAGCATTTAGGATGTTGTTTGGATGTAGTGGAAATTACGTAAAAAGTGCTCCGAAGCACTAAGGATGTTGTTTGGATGTAGTTGAAATTACGTAAAAAGTGCTCCGAAGCACTAAGGACGTTGTTTGGATGTAGTTGAAATTACGTAAAAAGTGCTCCGAAGTATTTAGGATGTTGTTTGGATGTAGTTGAAATTACGTAAAAAGTGCTCCGAAGCACTAAGGATGTTGTTTGGATGTAGTTGAAATTACGTAAAAAGTGCTCCGAAGCACTAAGGACGTTGTTTGGATGTAGTTGAAATTACGTAAAAAGTGCTCCGAAGCATTGAGGATGTTGTTTGGATGTAGTTGAAATTACGTAAAAAGTGCTCCGAAGCACTAAGGATGTTGTTTGGATGTAGTTGAAATTACGTAAAAAGTGCTCCGAAGCACTAAGGATGTTGTTTGGATGTAGTTGAAATTACGTAAAAAGTGCTCCGAAGCACTTAGGACGTTGTTTGGATGTAGTTGAAATTACGTAAAAAGTGCTCCGAAGCACTTAGGATGTTGTTTGGATGTAGTTGAAATTACGTAAAAAAGCTCCGAAGTACTTAGGACGTTGTTTGGATGTAGTTGAAATTACGTAAAAAGTGCTCCGAAGCACTTAGGATGTTGTTTGGATGTAGTTGAAATTACGTAAAAAGTGCTCCGAAGCACTAAGGACGTTGTTTGGATGTAGTTGAAATTACGTAAAAAGTGCTCCGAAGCACTAAGGACGTTGTTTGGATGTAGTTGAAATTACGTAAAAAGTGCTCCGAAGCACTTAGGACGTCGTTTGGATGTAGTTGAAATTACGTAAAAAGTGCTCCGAAGCACTTAGGATGTTGTTTGGATGTAGTGGAAATTACGTAAAAAGTGCTCCGAAGCACTAAGGATGTTGTTTGGATGTAGTTGAAATTACGTAAAAAGTGCTCCGAAGCACTTAGGACGTTGTTTGGATATAGTTGAAATTACGTAAAAAGTGCTCCGAAGCACTTAGGATGTTGTTTGGATGTAGTTGAAATTACGTAAAAAAGCTCCGAAGTACTTAGGACGTTGTTTGGATATAGTTGAAATTACGTAAAAAGTGCTCCGAAGCACTAAGGATGTTGTTTGGATGTAGTTGAAATTACGTAAAAAGTGCTCCGAAGCACTTAGGACGTTGTTTGGATATAGTTGAAATTACGTAAAAAGTGCTCCGAAGCACTAAGGATGTTGTTTGGATGTAGTTGAAATTACGTAAAAAGTGCTCCGAAGCACTTAGGACGTTGTTTGGATGTAGTTGAAATTACGTAAAAAGTGCTCCGAAGCACTTAGGATGTTGTTTGGATGTAGTTGAAATTACGTAAAAAAGCTCCGAAGTACTTAGGACGTTGTTTGGATGTAGTTGAAATTACGTAAAAAGTGCTCCGAAGCACTTAGGATGTTGTTTGGATGTAGTTGAAATTACGTAAAAAGTGCTCCGAAGCACTTAGGATGTTGTTTGGATGTAGTTGAAATTACGTAAAAAGTGCTCCGAAGCACTAAGGACGTTGTTTGGATGTAGTTGAAATTACGTAAAAAGTGCTCCGAAGCACTTAGGACGTCGTTTGGATGTAGTTGAAATTACGTAAAAAGTGCTCCGAAGCACTTAGGATGTTGTTTGGATGTAGTGGAAATTACGTAAAAAGTGCTCCGAAGCACTAAGGATGTTGTTTGGATGTAGTTGAAATTACGTAAAAAGTGCTCCGAAGCACTTAGGACGTTGTTTGGATATAGTTGAAATTACGTAAAAAGTGCTCCGAAGCACTTAGGATGTTGTTTGGATGTAGTTGAAATTACGTAAAAAGTGCTCCGAAGCACTAAGGATGTTGTTTGGATGTAGTTGAAATTACGTAAAAAGTGCTCCGAAGCACTAAGGATGTTGTTTGGATGTAGTTGAAATTACGTAAAAAGTGCTCCGAAGCACTTAGGACGTTGTTTGGATATAGTTGAAATTACGTAAAAAGTGCTCCGAAGCACTAAGGATGTTGTTTGGATGTAGTTGAAATTACGTAAAAAGTGCTCCGAAGCACTTAGGACGTTGTTTGGATGTAGTTGAAATTACGTAAAAAGTGCTCCGAAGCACTTAGGATGTTGTTTGGATGTAGTTGAAATTACGTAAAAAAGCTCCGAAGTACTTAGGACGTTGTTTGGATGTAGTTGAAATTACGTAAAAAGTGCTCCGAAGCACTTAGGATGTTGTTTGGATGTAGTTGAAATTACGTAAAAAGTGCTCCGAAGCACTTAGGATGTTGTTTGGATGTAGTTGAAATTACGTAAAAAGTGCTCCGAAGCACTAAGGACGTTGTTTGGATGTAGTTGAAATTACGTAAAAAGTGCTCCGAAGCACTTAGGACGTCGTTTGGATGTAGTTGAAATTACGTAAAAAGTGCTCCGAAGCACTTAGGACGTTGTTTGGATGTAGTTGAAATTACGTAAAAAGTGCTCCGAAGCACTTAGGATGTTGTTTGGATGTAGTTGAAATTACGTAAAAAGTGCTCCGAAGCACTAAGGACGTTGTTTGGATGTAGTTGAAATTACGTAAAAAGTGCTCCGAAGCACTTAGGATGTTGTTTGGATGTAGTTGAAATTACGTAAAAAAGCTCCGAAGTACTTAGGACGTTGTTTGGATGTAGTTGAAATTACGTAAAAAGTGCTCCGAAGCACTTAGGATGTTGTTTGGATGTAGTTGAAATTACGTAAAAAGTGCTCCGAAGCACTAAGGACGTTGTTTGGATGTAGTTGAAATTACGTAAAAAGTGCTCCGAAGCACTAAGGACGTTGTTTGGATGTAGTTGAAATTACGTAAAAAGTGCTCCGAAGCACTTAGGACGTCGTTTGGATGTAGTTGAAATTACGTAAAAAGTGCTCCGAAGCACTTAGGATGTTGTTTGGATGTAGTGGAAATTACGTAAAAAGTGCTCCGAAGCACTAAGGATGTTGTTTGGATGTAGTTGAAATTACGTAAAAAGTGCTCCGAAGCACTAAGGATGTTGTTTGGATGTAGTTGAAATTACGTAAAAAGTGCTCCGAAGCACTTAGGACGTTGTTTGGATATAGTTGAAATTACGTAAAAAGTGCTCCGAAGCACTAAGGATGTTGTTTGGATGTAGTTGAAATTACGTAAAAAGTGCTCCGAAGCACTTAGGACGTTGTTTGGATGTAGTTGAAATTACGTAAAAAGTGCTCCGAAGCACTTAGGACGTTGTTTGGATGTAGTTGAAATTACGTAAAAAGTGCTCCGAAGCACTTAGGATGTTGTTTGGATGTAGTTGAAATTACGTAAAAAGTGCTCCGAAGCATTTAGGATGTTGTTTGGATGTAGTTGAAATTACGTAAAAAGTGCTCCGAAGCATTTAGGATGTTGTTTGGATGTAGTTGAAATTACGTAAAAAGTGCTCCGAAGCATTTAGGATGTTGTTTGGATGTAGTTGAAATTACGTAAAAAGTGCTCCGAAGCATTTAGGATGTTGTTTGGATGTAGTTGAAGTTACGTAAAAAGTGCTCCGAAGCATTTAGGATGTTGTTTGGATGTAGTTGAAATTACGTAAAAAGTGATTCGAAGCATTTAGGATGTTGTTTGGATGTAGTTGAAATTACGTAAAAAGTGCTCCGAAGCATTTAGGATGTTGTTTGGATGTAGTTGAAATTACGTAAAAAGTGCTCCGAAGCATTTAGGATGTTGTTTGGATGTAGTTGAAATTACGTAAAAAGTGCTCCGAAGCACTTAGGATGTTGTTTGGATGTAGTTGAAATTACGTAAAAAGTGCTCCGAAGCACTTAGGATGTTGTTTGGATGTAGTTGAAATTACGTAAAAAGTGCTCCGAAGCATTTAGGATGTTGTTTGGATGTAGTTGAAATTACGTAAAAAGTGCTCCGAAGCATTTAGGATGTTGTTTGGATGTAGTTGAAATTACGTAAAAAGTGCTCCGAAGCATTTAGGATGTTGTTTGGATGTAGTTGAAATTACGTAAAAAGTGCTCCGAAGCATTTAGGATGTTGTTTGGATGTAGTTGAAATTACGTAAAAAGTGCTCCGAAGCACTTAGGATGTTGTTTGGATGTAGTTGAAATTACGTAAAAAGTGCTCCGAAGCATTTAGGATGTTGTTTGGATGTAGTTGAAATTACGTAAAAAGTGCTCCGTAGCATTTAGGATGTTGTTTGGATGTAGTTGAAATTACGTAAAAAGTGCTCCGAAGCACTTAGGATGTTGTTTGGATGTAGTTGAAATTACGTAAAAAGTGCTCCGAAGCATTTAGGATGTTGTTTGGATGTAGTTGAAATTACGTAAAAAGTGCTCCGTAGCATTTAGGATGTTGTTTGGATGTAGTTGAAATTACGTAAAAAGTGCTCCGAAGCATTTAGGATGTTGTTTGGATGTAGTTGAAATTACGTAAAAAGTGCTTCGGAGCACTTAGGATGTTGTTTGGATGTAGTTGAAATTACGTAAAAAGTGCTCCGAAGCATTTAGGATGTTGTTTGGATGTAGTTGAAATTACGTAAAAAGTGCTCCGAAGCATTTAGGATGTTGTTTGGATGTAGTTGAAATTACGTAAAAAGTGCTCCGAAGCACTTAGGATGTTGTTTGGATGTAGTTGAAATTACGTAAAAAGTGCTCCGAAGCATTTAGGATGTTGTTTGGATGTAGTTGAAATTACGTAAAAAGTGCTCCGAAGCATTTAGGATGTTGTTTGGATGTAGTTGAAATTACGTAAAAAGTGCTCCGAAGCACTAAGGACGTTGTTTGGATGTAGTTGAAATTACGTAAAAAGTGCTCCGAAGCACTTAGGACGTTGTTTGGATGTAGTTGAAATTACGTAAAAAGTGCTCCGAAGCACTTAGGACGTTGTTTGGATGTAGTTGAAATTACGTAAAAAGTGCTCCGAAGCATTTAGGATGTTGTTTGGATGTAGTTGAAATTACGTAAAAAGTGCTCCGAAGCATTTAGGATGTTGTTTGGATGTAGTTGAAATTACGTAAAAAGTGCTCCGAAGCATTTAGGATGTTGTTTGGATGTAGTTGAAATTACGTAAAAAGTGCTCCGAAGCACTTAGGATGTTGTTTGGATGTAGTTGAAATTACGTAAAAAGTGCTCCGAAGCATTTAGGATGTTGTTTGGATGTAGTTGAAATTACGTAAAAAGTGCTCCGAAGCATTTAGGATGTTGTTTGGATGTAGTTGAAATTACGTAAAAAGTGCTCCGAAGCACTTAGGATGTTGTTTGGATGTAGTTGAAATTACGTAAAAAGTGCTCCGAAGCATTTAGGATGTTGTTTGGATGTAGTTGAAATTACGTAAAAAGTGCTCCGAAGCACTAAGGATGTTGTTTGGATGTAGTTGAAATTACGTAAAAAGTGCTCCGAAGCATTTAGGATGTTGTTTGGATGTAGTTGAAATTACGTAAAAAGTGCTCCGAAGCATTTAGGATGTTGTTTGGATGTAGTTGAAATTACGTAAAAAGTGCTCCGAAGCATTTAGGATGTTGTTTGGATGTAGTTGAAATTACGTAAAAAGTGCTCCGAAGCATTTAGGATGTTGTTTGGATGTAGTTGAAATTACGTAAAAAGTGCTCCGAAGCATTTAGGATGTTGTTTGGATGTAGTTGAAATTACGTAAAAAGTGCTCCGAAGCACTTAGGATGTTGTTTGGATGTAGTTGAAATTACGTAAAAAGTGCTCCGAAGCATTTAGGATGTTGTTTGGATGTAGTTGAAATTACGTAAAAAGTGCTCCGTAGCATTTAGGATGTTGTTTGGATGTAGTTGAAATTACGTAAAAAGTGCTCCGAAGCATTTAGGATGTTGTTTGGATGTAGTTGAAATTACGTAAAAAGTGCTCCGAAGCATTTAGGATGTTGTTTGGATGTAGTTGAAATTACGTAAAAAGTGCTCCGAAGCATTTAGGATGTTGTTTGGATGTAGTTGAAATTACGTAAAAAGTGCTCCGAAGCACTTAGGATGTTGTTTGGATGTAGTTGAAATTACGTAAAAAGTGCTCCGAAGCATTTAGGATGTTGTTTGGATGTAGTTGAAATTACGTAAAAAGTGCTCCGAAGCATTTAGGATGTTGTTTGGATGTAGTTGAAATTACGTAAAAAGTGCTCCGAAGCATTTAGGATGTTGTTTGGATGTAGTTGAAATTACGTAAAAAGTGCTCCGAAGCATTTAGGATGTTGTTTGGATGTAGTTGAAATTACGTAAAAAGTGCTCCGTAGCATTTAGGATGTTGTTTGGATGTAGTTGAAATTACGTAAAAAGTGCTCCGAAGCACTTAGGATGTTGTTTGGATGTAGTTGAAATTACGTAAAAAGTGCTCCGAAGCACTAAGGATGTTGTTTGGATGTAGTTGAAATTACGTAAAAAGTGCTCCGAAGCATTTAGGATGTTGTTTGGATGTAGTTGAAATTACGTAAAAAGTGCTCCGAAGCACTTAGGATGTTGTTTGGATGTAGTTGAAATTACGTAAAAAGTGCTCCGAAGCATTTAGGATGTTGTTTGGATGTAGTTGAAATTACGTAAAAAGTGCTCCGAAGCATTTGGGATGTTGTTTGGATGTAGTTGAAATTACGTAAAAAGTGCTCCGAAGCATTTAGGATGTTGTTTGGATGTAGTTGAAATTACGTAAAAAGTGCTCCGAAGCATTTAGGATGTTGTTTGGATGTAGTTGAAATTACGTAAAAAGTGCTCCGTAGCATTTAGGATGTTGTTTGGATGTAGTTGAAATTACGTAAAAAGTGCTCCGAAGCACTTAGGATGTTGTTTGGATGTAGTTGAAATTACGTAAAAAGTGCTCCGAAGCATTTAGGATGTTGTTTGGATGTAGTTGAAATTACGTAAAAAGTGCTCCGTAGCATTTAGGATGTTATTTGGATGTAGTTGAAATTACGTAAAAAGTGCTCCGAAGCATTTAGGATGTTGTTTGGATGTAGTTGAAATTACGTAAAAAGTGCTCCGAAGCACTTAGGATGTTGTTTGGATGTAGTTGAAATTACGTAAAAAGTGCTCCGAAGCACTTAGGATGTTGTTTGGATGTAGTTGAAATTACGTAAAAAGTGCTCCGAAGCACTTAGGATGTTGTTTGGATGTAGTTGAAATTACGTAAAAAGTGCTCCGAAGCATTTAGGATGTTGTTTGGATGTAGTTGAAATTACGTAAAAAGTGCTCCGTAGCATTTAGGATGTTGTTTGGATGTAGTTGAAATTACGTAAAAAGTGCTCCGAAGCACTAAGGATGTTGTTTGGATGTAGTTGAAATTACGTAAAAAGTGCTCCGAAGCACTTAGGATGTTGTTTGGATGTAGTTGAAATTACGTAAAAAGTGCTCCGAAGCATTTAGGATGTTGTTTGGATGTAGTTGAAATTACGTAAAAAGTGCTCCGAAGCACTTAGGATGTTGTTTGGATGTAGTTGAAATTACGTAAAAAGTGCTCCGAAGCATTTAGGATGTTGTTTGGATGTAGTTGAAATTACGTAAAAAGTGCTCCGTAGCATTTAGGATGTTATTTGGATGTAGTTGAAATTACGTAAAAAGTGCTCCGAAGCATTTAGGATGTTGTTTGGATGTAGTTGAAATTACGTAAAAAGTGCTCCGAAGCATTTAGGATGTTGTTTGGATGTAGTTGAAATTACGTAAAAAGTGCTCCGAAGCATTTAGGATGTTGTTTGGATGTAGTTGAAATTACGTAAAAAGTGCTCCGAAGCATTTAGGATGTTGTTTGGATGTAGTTGAAATTACGTAAAAAGTGCTCCGTAGCATTTAGGATGTTATTTGGATGTAGTTGAAATTACGTAAAAAGTGCTCCGAAGCACTTAGGATGTTGTTTGGATGTAGTTGAAATTACGTAAAAAGTGCTCCGAAGCACTTAGGATGTTGTTTGGATGTAGTTGAAATTACGTAAAAAGTGCTCCGAAGCACTTAGGATGTTGTTTGGATGTAGTTGAAATTACGTAAAAAGTGCTCCGTAGCATTTAGGATGTTGTTTGGATGTAGTTGAAATTACGTAAAAAGTGCTCCGAAGCATTTAGGATGTTGTTTGGATGTAGTTGAATATACGTAAAAAGTGCTCCGAAGCATTTAGGATGTTATTTGGATGTAGTTGAAATTACGTAAAAAGTGCTCCGAAGCATTTAGGATGTTGTTTGGATGTAGTTGAAATTACGTAAAAAGTGCTCCGTAGCATTTAGGATGTTGTTTGGATGTAGTTGAAATTACGTAAAAAGTGCTCCGAAGCATTTAGGATGTTGTTTGGATGTAGTTGAAATTACGTAAAAAGTGCTCCGAAGCATTTAGGATGTTGTTTGGATGTAGTTGAAATTACGTAAAAAGTGCTCCGAAGCACTAAGGATGTTGTTTGGATGTAGTTGAAATTACGTAAAAAGTGCTCCGAAGCACTTAGGATGTTGTTTGGATGTAGTTGAAATTACGTAAAAAGTGCTCCGAAGCATTTAGGATGTTGTTTGGATGTAGTTGAAATTACGTAAAAAGTGCTCCGAAGCACTTAGGATGTTGTTTGGATGTAGTTGAAATTACGTAAAAAGTGCTCCGAAGCATTTAGGATGTTGTTTGGATGTAGTTGAAATTACGTAAAAAGTGCTCCGTAGCATTTAGGATGTTATTTGGATGTAGTTGAAATTACGTAAAAAGTGCTCCGAAGCATTTAGGATGTTGTTTGGATGTAGTTGAAATTACGTAAAAAGTGCTCCGAAGCATTTAGGATGTTGTTTGGATGTAGTTGAAATTACGTAAAAAGTGCTCCGAAGCACTTAGGATGTTGTTTGGATGTAGTTGAAATTACGTAAAAAGTGCTCCGAAGCATTTAGGATGTTGTTTGGATGTAGTTGAAATTACGTAAAAAGTGCTCCGAAGCATTTAGGATGTTGTTTGGATGTAGTTGAAATTACGTAAAAAGTGCTCCGAAGCATTTAGGATGTTGTTTGGATGTAGTTGAAATTACGTAAAAAGTGCTCCGAAGCACTAAGGATGTTGTTTGGATGTAGTTGAAATTACGTAAAAAGTGCTCCGAAGCACTTAGGATGTTGTTTGGATGTAGTTGAAATTACGTAAAAAGTGCTCCGAAGCACTTAGGATGTTGTTTGGATGTAGTTGAAATTACGTAAAAAGTGCTCCGAAGCATTTAGGATGTTGTTTGGATGTAGTTGAAATTACGTAAAAAGTGCTCCGAAGCATTTAGGATGTTGTTTGGATGTAGTTGAAATTACGTAAAAAGTGCTCCGAAGCACTTAGGATGTTGTTTGGATGTAGTTGAAATTACGTAAAAAGTGCTCCGAAGCATTTAGGATGTTGTTTGGATGTAGTTGAAATTACGTAAAAAGTGCTCCGAAGCATTTAGGATGTTGTTTGGATGTAGTTGAAATTACGTAAAAAGTGCTCCGAAGCACTAAGGATGTTGTTTGGATGTAGTTGAAATTACGTAAAAAGTGCTCCGTAGCATTTAGGATGTTATTTGGATGTAGTTGAAATTACGTAAAAAGTGCTCCGAAGCATTTAGGATGTTGTTTGGATGTAGTTGAAATTACGTAAAAAGTGCTCCGAAGCATTTAGGATGTTGTTTGGATGTAGTTGAAATTACGTAAAAAGTGCTCCGAAGCATTTAGGATGTTGTTTGGATGTAGTTGAAATTACGTAAAAAGTGCTCCGAAGCACTTAGGATGTTGTTTGGATGTAGTTGAAATTACGTAAAAAGTGCTCCGAAGCACTTAGGATGTTGTTTGGATGTAGTTGAAATTACGTAAAAAGTGCTCCGAAGCACTGAGGATGTTGTTTGGATGTAGTTGAAATTACGTAAAAAGTGCTCCGAAGCACTTAGGATGTTGTTTGGATGTAGTTGAAATTACGTAAAAAGTGCTCCGAAGCACTTAGGATGTTGTTTGGATGTAGTTGAAATTACGTAAAAAGTGCTCCGAAGCATTTAGGATGTTGTTTGGATGTAGTTGAAATTACGTAAAAAGTGCTCCGAAGCACTTAGGATGTTGTTTGGATGTAGTTGAAATTACGTAAAAAGTGCTCCGAAGCATTTAGGATGTTGTTTGGATGTAGTTGAAATTACGTAAAAAGTGCTCCGTAGCATTTAGGATGTTATTTGGATGTAGTTGAAATTACGTAAAAAGTGCTCCGAAGCATTTAGGATGTTGTTTGGATGTAGTTGAAATTACGTAAAAAGTGCTCCGAAGCACTAAGGATGTTGTTTGGATGTAGTTGAAATTACGTAAAAAGTGCTCCGAAGCACTTAGGATGTTGTTTGGATGTAGTTGAAATTACGTAAAAAGTGCTCCGAAGCACTTAGGATGTTGTTTGGATGTAGTTGAAATTACGTAAAAAGTGCTCCGAAGCACTGAGGATGTTGTTTGGATGTAGTTGAAATTACGTAAAAAGTGCTCCGAAGCACTTAGGATGTTGTTTGGATGTAGTTGAAATTACGTAAAAAGTGCTCCGAAGCACTTAGGATGTTGTTTGGATGTAGTTGAAATTACGTAAAAAGTGCTCCGAAGCACTTAGGATGTTGTTTGGATGTAGTTGAAATTACGTAAAAAGTGCTCCGAAGCATTGAGGATGTTGTTTGGATGTAGTTGAAATTACGTAAAAAGTGCTCCGTAGCATTTAGGATGTTATTTGGATGTAGTTGAAATTACGTAAAAAGTGCTCCGAAGCATTTAGGATGTTGTTTGGATGTAGTTGAAATTACGTAAAAAGTGCTCCGAAGCACTAAGGATGTTGTTTGGATGTAGTTGAAATTACGTAAAAAGTGCTCCGAAGCACTTAGGATGTTGTTTGGATGTAGTTGAAATTACGTAAAAAGTGCTCCGAAGCACTTAGGATGTTGTTTGGATGTAGTTGAAATTACGTAAAAAGTGCTCCGAAGCACTTAGGATGTTGTTTGGATGTAGTTGAAATTACGTAAAAAGTGCTCCGAAGCATTTAGGATGTTGTTTGGATGTAGTTGAAATTACGTAAAAAGTGCTCCGAAGCATTGAGGATGTTGTTTGGATGTAGTTGAAATTACGTAAAAAGTGCTCCGAAGCACTAAGGATGTTGTTTGGATGTAGTTGAAATTACGTAAAAAGTGCTCCGAAGCACTTAGGATGTTGTTTGGATGTAGTTGAAATTACGTAAAAAGTGCTCCGAAGCATTTAGGATGTTGTTTGGATGTAGTTGAAATTACGTAAAAAGTGCTCCGAAGCACTTAGGATGTTGTTTGGATGTAGTTGAAATTACGTAAAAAGTGCTCCGAAGCATTTAGGATGTTGTTTGGATGTAGTTGAAATTACGTAAAAAGTGCTCCGTAGCATTTAGGATGTTATTTGGATGTAGTTGAAATTACGTAAAAAGTGCTCCGAAGCATTTAGGATGTTGTTTGGATGTAGTTGAAATTACGTAAAAAGTGCTCCGAAGCATTTAGGATGTTGTTTGGATGTAGTTGAAATTACGTAAAAAGTGCTCCGAAGCATTTAGGATGTTGTTTGGATGTAGTTGAAATTACGTAAAAAGTGCTCCGAAGCACTTAGGATGTTGTTTGGATGTAGTTGAAATTACGTAAAAAGTGCTCCGAAGCATTTAGGATGTTGTTTGGATGTAGTTGAAATTACGTAAAAAGTGCTCCGAAGCATTTAGGATGTTGTTTGGATGTAGTTGAAATTACGTAAAAAGTGCTCCGAAGCATTTAGGATGTTGTTTGGATGTAGTTGAAATTACGTAAAAAGTGCTCCGAAGCATTTAGGATGTTGTTTGGATGTAGTTGAAATTACGTAAAAAGTGCTCCGAAGCACTTAGGATGTTGTTTGGATGTAGTTGAAATTACGTAAAAAGTGCTCCGAAGCACTAAGGATGTTGTTTGGATGTAGTTGAAATTACGTAAAAAGTGCTCCGAAGCACTTAGGATGTTGTTTGGATGTAGTTGAAATTACGTAAAAAGTGCTCCGAAGCATTTAGGATGTTGTTTGGATGTAGTTGAAATTACGTAAAAAGTGCTCCGAAGCACTTAGGATGTTGTTTGGATGTAGTTGAAATTACGTAAAAAGTGCTCCGAAGCACTAAGGATGTTGTTTGGATGTAGTTGAAATTACGTAAAAAGTGCTCCGAAGCACTTAGGATGTTGTTTGGATGTAGTTGAAATTACGTAAAAAGTGCTCCGAAGCACTAAGGATGTTGTTTGGATGTAGTTGAAATTACGTAAAAAGTGCTCCGAAGCACTTAGGATGTTGTTTGGATGTAGTTGAAATTACGTAAAAAGTGCTCCGAAGCACTTAGGATGTTGTTTGGATGTAGTTGAAATTACGTAAAAAGTGCTCCGAAGCACTTAGGATGTTGTTTGGATGTAGTTGAAATTACGTAAAAAGTGCTCCGAAGCACTAAGGATGTTGTTTGGATGTAGTTGAAATTACGTAAAAAGTGCTCCGAAGCACTTAGGATGTTGTTTGGATGTAGTTGAAATTACGTAAAAAGTGCTCCGAAGCATTTAGGATGTTGTTTGGATGTAGTTGAAATTATGTAAAAAGTGCTCCGAAGCACTTAGGATGTTGTTTGGATGTAGTTGAAATTACGTAAAAAGTGCTCCGAAGCATTTAGGATGTTGTTTGGATGTAGTTGAAATTACGTAAAAAGTGCTCCGAAGCACTTAGGATGTTGTTTGGATGTAGTTGAAATTACGTAAAAAGTGCTCCGAAGCATTTAGGATGTTGTTTGGATGTAGTTGAAATTACGTAAAAAGTGCTCCGAAGCATTTAGGATGTTGTTTGGATGTAGTTGAAATTACGTAAAAAGTGCTCCGAAGCACTTAGGATGTTGTTTGGATGTAGTTGAAATTACGTAAAAAGTGCTCCGAAGCATTTAGGATGTTGTTTGGATGTAGTTGAAATTACGTAAAAAGTGCTCCGAAGCATTTAGGATGTTGTTTGGATGTAGTTGAAATTACGTAAAAAGTGCTCCGTAGCATTTAGGATGTTGTTTGGATGTAGTTGAAATTACGTAAAAAGTGCTCCGAAGCATTTAGGATGTTGTTTGGATGTAGTTGAAATTACGTAAAAAGTGCTCCGAAGCACTTAGGATGTTGTTTGGATGTAGTTGAAATTACGTAAAAAGTGCTCCGAAGCACTTAGGATGTTGTTTAGATGTAGTTGAAATTACGTAAAAAGTGCTCCGAAGCACTTAGGATGTTGTTTGGATGTAGTTGAAATTACGTAAAAAGTGCTCCGAAGCATTTAGGATGTTGTTTGGATGTAGTTGAAATTACGTAAAAAGTGCTCCGAAGCATTTAGGATGTTGTTTGGATGTAGTTGAAATTACGTAAAAAGTGCTCCGAAGCATTTAGGATGTTGTTTGGATGTAGTTGAAATTACGTAAAAAGTGCTCCGAAGCATTTAGGATGTTGTTTAGATGTAGTTGAAATTACGTAAAAAGTGCTCCAAAGCACTTAGGATGTTGTTTGGATGTAGTTGAAATTACGTAAAAAGTGCTCCGAAGCATTTAGGATGTTGTTTGGATGTAGTTGAAATTACGTAAAAAGTGCTCCGTAGCATTTAGGATGTTATTTGGATGTAGTTGAAATTACGTAAAAAGTGCTCCGAAGCATTTAGGATGTTGTTTGGATGTAGTTGAAATTACGTAAAAAGTGCTCCGAAGCATTTAGGATGTTGTTTGGATGTAGTTGAAATTACGTAAAAAGTGCTCCGAAGCATTTAGGATGTTGTTTGGATGTAGTTGAAATTACGTAAAAAGTGCTCCGAAGCACTAAGGATGTTGTTTGGATGTAGTTGAAATTACGTAAAAAGTGCTCCGAAGCACTTAGGATGTTGTTTGGATGTAGTTGAAATTACGTAAAAAGTGCTCCGAAGCATTTAGGATGTTGTTTAGATGTAGTTGAAATTACGTAAAAAGTGCTCCGAAGCACTTAGGATGTTGTTTGGATGTAGTTGAAATTACGTAAAAAGTGCTCCGAAGCACTTAGGATGTTGTTTGGATGTAGTTGAAATTACGTAAAAAGTGCTCCGTAGCATTTAGGATGTTGTTTGGATGTAGTTGAAATTACGTAAAAAGTGCTCCGAAGCATTTAGGATGTTGTTTGGATGTAGTTGAAATTACGTAAAAAGTGCTCCGAAGCACTTAGGATGTTGTTTGGATGTAGTTGAAATTACGTAAAAAGTGCTCCGAAGCATTTAGGATGTTGTTTGGATGTAGTTGAAATTACGTAAAAAGTGCTCCGAAGCATTTAGGATGTTGTTTGGATGTAGTTGAAATTACGTAAAAAGTGCTCCGAAGCACTTAGGATGTTGTTTGGATGTAGTTGAAATTACGTAAAAAGTGCTCCGAAGCATTTAGGATGTTGTTTGGATGTAGTTGAAATTACGTAAAAAGTGCTCCGTAGCATTTAGGATGTTATTTGGATGTAGTTGAAATTACGTAAAAAGTGCTCCGAAGCATTTAGGATGTTGTTTGGATGTAGTTGAAATTACGTAAAAAGTGCTCCGAAGCATTTAGGATGTTGTTTGGATGTAGTTGAAATTACGTAAAAAGTGCTCCGAAGCATTTAGGATGTTGTTTGGATGTAGTTGAAATTACGTAAAAAGTGCTCCGAAGCACTAAGGATGTTGTTTGGATGTAGTTGAAATTACGTAAAAAGTGCTCCGAAGCACTTAGGATGTTGTTTGGATGTAGTTGAAATTACGTAAAAAGTGCTCCGAAGCATTTAGGATGTTGTTTGGATGTAGTTGAAATTACGTAAAAAGTGCTCCGAAGCATTTAGGATGTTGTTTGGATGTAGTTGAAATTACGTAAAAAGTGCTCCGAAGCATTTAGGATGTTGTTTGGATGTAGTTGAAATTACGTAAAAAGTGCTCCGAAGCATTTAGGATGTTGTTTGGATGTAGTTGAAATTACGTAAAAAGTGCTCCGTAGCATTTAGGATGTTGTTTGGATGTAGTTGAAATTACGTAAAAAGTGCTCCGAAGCACTTAGGATGTTGTTTGGATGTAGTTGAAATTACGTAAAAAGTGCTCCGAAGCATTTAGGATGTTGTTTGGATGTAGTTGAAATTACGTAAAAAGTGCTCCGAAGCATTTAGGATGTTGTTTGGATGTAGTTGAAATTACGTAAAAAGTGCTCCGAAGCACTTAGGATGTTGTTTGGATGTAGTTGAAATTACGTAAAAAGTGCTCCGAAGCATTTAGGATGTTGTTTGGATGTAGTTGAAATTACGTAAAAAGTGCTCCGAAGCATTTAGGATGTTGTTTGGATGTAGTTGAAATTACGTAAAAAGTGCTCCGAAGCACTTAGGATGTTGTTTGGATGTAGTTGAAATTACGTAAAAAGTGCTCCGAAGCACTTAGGATGTTGTTTGGATGTAGTTGAAATTACGTAAAAAGTGCTCCGAAGCATTTAGGATGTTGTTTGGATGTAGTTGAAATTACGTAAAAAGTGCTCCGAAGCACTTAGGATGTTGTTTGGATGTAGTTGAAATTACGTAAAAAGTGCTCCGAAGCATTTAGGATGTTGTTTGGATGTAGTTGAAATTACGTAAAAAGTGCTCCGAAGCATTTAGGATGTTGTTTGGATGTAGTTGAAATTACGTAAAAAGTGCTCCGAAGCACTTAGGATGTTGTTTGGATGTAGTTGAAATTACGTAAAAAGTGCTCCGAAGCACTTAGGATGTTGTTTGGATGTAGTTGAAATTACGTAAAAAGTGCTCCGAAGCATTTAGGATGTTGTTTGGATGTAGTTGAAATTACGTAAAAAGTGCTCCGAAGCATTTAGGATGTTGTTTGGATGTAGTTGAAATTACGTAAAAAGTGCTCCGAAGCACTTAGGATGTTGTTTGGATGTAGTTGAAATTACGTAAAAAGTGCTCCGAAGCACTTAGGATGTTGTTTGGATGTAGTTGAAATTACGTAAAAAGTGCTCCGAAGCATTTAGGATGTTGTTTGGATGTAGTTGAAATTACGTAAAAAGTGCTCCGAAGCATTAAGGATGTTGTTTGGATGAAGTTGAAATTACGTAAAAAGTGCTCCGAAGCATTTAGGATGTTGTTTGGATGTAGTTGAAATTACGTAAAAAGTGCTCCGAAGCATTTAGGATGTTGTTTGGATGTAGTTGAAATTACGTAAAAAGTGCTCCGAAGCACTTAGGATGTTGTTTGGATGTAGTTGAAATTACGTAAAAAGTGCTCCGAAGCACTTAGGATGTTGTTTGGATGTAGTTGAAATTACGTAAAAAGTGCTCCGAAGCACTTAGGATGTTGTTTGGATGTAGTTGAAATTACGTAAAAAGTGCTCCGTAGCATTTAGGATGTTGTTTGGATGTAGTTGAAATTACGTAAAAAGTGCTCCGTAGCATTTAGGATGTTGTTTGGATGTAGTTGAAATTACGTAAAAAGTGCTCCGAAGTACTAAGGATGTTGTTTGGATGTAGTTGAAATTACGTAAAAAGTGCTCCGTAGCATTTAGGATGTTGTTTGGATGTAGTTGAAATTACGTAAAAAGTGCTCCGAAGCACTTAGGATGTTGTTTGGATGTAGTTGAAATTACGTAAAAAGTGCTCCGTAGCATTTAGGATGTTGTTTGGATGTAGTTGAAATTACGTAAAAAGTGCTCCGTAGCATTTAGGATGTTGTTTGGATGTAGTTGAAATTACGTAAAAAGTGCTCCGAAGCATTTAGGATGTTGTTTGGATGTAGTTGAAATTACGTAAAAAGTGCTCCGTAGCATTTAGGATGTTGTTTGGATGTAGTTGAAATTACGTAAAAAGTGCTCCGAGGCACTTAGGACGTTGGTTGGATGTAGTTGAAAATACGTAAAAAGTGCTCCGAAGCATTTAGGATGTTGTTTGGATGTAGTTGAAATTACGTAAAAAGTGCTCCGAAGCACTTAGGATGTTGTTTGGATGTAGTTGAAATTACGTAAAAAGTGCTCCGAAGCATTTAGGATGTTGTTTGGATGTAGTTGAAATTACGTAAAAAGTGCTCCGAAGCACTTAGGATGTTGTTTGGATGTAGTTGAAATTACGTAAAAAGTGCTCCGAAGCATTTAGGATGTTGTTTGGATGTAGTTGAAATTACGTAAAAAGTGCTCCGAAGCACTTAGGATGTTGTTTGGATGTAGTTGAAATTACGTAAAAAGTGCTCCGAAGCATTTAGGATGTTGTTTGGATGTAGTTGAAATTACGTAAAAAGTGCTCCGAAGCACTTAGGACGTTGGTTGGATGTAGTTGAAAATACGTAAAAAGTGCTCCGAAGCATTTAGGATGTTGTTTGGATGTAGTTGAAATTACGTAAAAAGTGCTCCGAAGCACTTAGGATGTTGTTTGGATGTAGTTGAAATTACGTAAAAAGTGCTCCGAAGCATTTAGGATGTTGTTTGGATGTAGTTGAAATTACGTAAAAAGTGCTCCGTAGCATTTAGGATGTTGTTTGGATGTAGTTGAAATTACGTAAAAAGTGCTCCGAAGCACTTAGGATGTTGTTTGGATGTAGTTGAAATTACGTAAAAAGTGCTCCGAAGCACTTAGGATGTTGTTTGGATGTAGTTGAAATTACGTAAAAAGTGCTCCGAAGCATTGAGGATGTTGTTTGGATGTAGTTGAAATTACGTAAAAAGTGCTCCGAAGCACTTAGGATGTTGTTTGGATGTAGTTGAAATTACGTAAAAAGTGCTCCGAAGCACTTAGGATGTTGTTTGGATGTAGTTGAAATTACGTAAAAAGTGCTCCGAAGCATTTAGGATGTTGTTTGGATGTAGTTGAAATTACGTAAAAAGTGCTCCGAAGCACTTAGGATGTTGTTTGGATGTAGTTGAAATTACGTAAAAAGTGCTCCGAAGCATTTAGGATGTTGTTTGGATGTAGTTGAAATTACGTAAAAAGTGCTCCGAAGCACTTAGGATGTTGTTTGGATGTAGTTGAAATTACGTAAAAAGTGCTCCGAAGCATTTAGGATGTTGTTTGGATGTAGTTGAAATTACGTAAAAAGTGCTCCGAAGCACTTAGGACGTTGGTTGGATGTAGTTGAAAATACGTAAAAAGTGCTCCGAAGCATTTAGGATGTTGTTTGGATGTAGTTGAAATTACGTAAAAAGTGCTCCGAAGCACTTAGGATGTTGTTTGGATGTAGTTGAAATTACGTAAAAAGTGCTCCGAAGCATTTAGGATGTTGTTTGGATGTAGTTGAAATTACGTAAAAAGTGCTCCGTAGCATTTAGGATGTTGTTTGGATGTAGTTGAAATTACGTAAAAAGTGCTCCGAAGCACTTAGGATGTTGTTTGGATGTAGTTGAAATTACGTAAAAAGTGCTCCGAAGCACTTAGGATGTTGTTTGGATGTAGTTGAAATTACGTAAAAAGTGCTCCGAAGCATTGAGGATGTTGTTTGGATGTAGTTGAAATTACGTAAAAAGTGCTCCGAAGCACTTAGGATGTTGTTTGGATGTAGTTGAAATTACGTAAAAAGTGCTCCGAAGCATTTAGGATGTTGTTTGGATGTAGTTGAAATTACGTAAAAAGTGCTCCGAGGCACTTAGGACGTTGGTTGGATGTAGTTGAAAATACGTAAAAAGTGCTCCGAAGCATTTAGGATGTTGTTTGGATGTAGTTGAAATTACGTAAAAAGTGCTCCGAAGCACTTAGGATGTTGTTTGGATGTAGTTGAAATTACGTAAAAAGTGCTCCGAAGCATTTAGGATGTTGTTTGGATGTAGTTGAAATTACGTAAAAAGTGCTCCGTAGCATTTAGGATGTTGTTTGGATGTAGTTGAAATTACGTAAAAAGTGCTCCGAAGCACTTAGGATGTTGTTTGGATGTAGTTGAAATTACGTAAAAAGTGCTCCGAAGCATTTAGGATGTTGTTTGGATGTAGTTGAAATTACGTAAAAAGTGCTCCGAAGCATTTAGGATGTTGTTTGGATGTAGTTGAAATTACGTAAAAAGTGCTCCGAAGCACTTAGGATGTTGTTTGGATGTAGTTGAAATTACGTAAAAAGTGCTCCGAAGCACTTAGGATGTTGTTTTAATGTAGTTGAAATTACGTAAAAAGTGCTCCGTAGCACTTAGGATGTTGTTTGGATGTAGTTGAAATTACGTAAAAAGTGCTCCGAAGCATTTAGGATGTTGTTTGGATGTAGTTGAAATTACGTAAAAAGTGCTCCGAAGCACTTGGGACGTTGTTTGGATGTAGTTGAAATTACGTAAAAAGTGCTCCGAAGCACTTAGGATGTTGTTTGGATGTAGTTGAAATTACGTAAAAAGTGCTCCGAAGCATTTAGGATGTTGTTTGGATGTAGTTGAAATTACGTAAAAAGTGCTCCGAAGCACTTAGGATGTTGTTTGGATGTAGTTGAAATTACGTAAAAAGTGCTCCGAAGCATTTAGGATGTTGTTTGGATGTAGTTGAAATTACGTAAAAAGTGCTCCGTAGCATTTAGGATGTTGTTTGGATGTAGTTGAAATTACGTAAAAAGTGCTCCGAAGCACTTAGGATGTTGTTTGGATGTAGTTGAAATTACGTAAAAAGTGCTCCGTAGCATTTAGGATGTTGTTTGGATGTAGTTGAAATTACGTAAAAAGTGCTCCGAAGCATTTAGGATGTTGTTTGGATGTAGTTGAAATTACGTAAAAAGTGCTCCGAAGCACTTAGGATGTTGTTTGGATGTAGTTGAAATTACGTAAAAAGTGCTCCGAAGCACTTAGGATGTTGTTTTAATGTAGTTGAAATTACGTAAAAAGTGCTCCGTAGCACTTAGGATGTTGTTTGGATGTAGTTGAAATTACGTAAAAAGTGCTCCGAAGCACTTAGGATGTTGTTTGGATGTAGTTGAAATTACGTAAAAAGTGCTCCGAAGCATTTAGGATGTTGTTTGGATGTAGTTGAAATTACGTAAAAAGTGCTCCGAAGCATTTAGGATGTTGTTTGGATGTAGTTGAAATTACGTAAAAAGTGCTCCGAAGCACTTAGGATGTTGTTTGGATGTAGTTGAAATTACGTAAAAAGTGCTCCGAAGCACTTAGGATGTTGTTTGGATGTAGTTGAAATTACGTAAAAAGTGCTCCGAAGCATTTAGGATGTTGTTTGGATGTAGTTGAAATTACGTAAAAAGTGCTCCGAAGCACTTAGGATGTTGTTTGGATGTAGTTGAAATTACGTAAAAAGTGCTCCGAAGCATTTAGGATGTTGTTTGGATGTAGTTGAAATTACGTAAAAAGTGCACCGAAGCACTTAGGATGTTGTTTGGATGTAGTTGAAATTACGTAAAAAGTGCTCCGAAGCATTTAGGATGTTGTTTGGATGTAGTTGAAATTACGTAAAAAGTGCTCCGAAGCACTTAGGACGTTGGTTGGATGTAGTTGAAAATACGTAAAAAGTGCTCCGAAGCATTTAGGATGTTGTTTGGATGTAGTTGAAATTACGTAAAAAGTGCTCCGAAGCATTTAGGATGTTGTTTGGATGTAGTTGAAATTACGTAAAAAGTGCTCCGAAGCATTTAGGATGTTGTTTGGATGTAGTTGAAATTACGTAAAAAGTGCTCCGTAGCATTTAGGATGTTGTTTGGATGTAGTTGAAATTACGTAAAAAGTGCTCCGAAGCACTTAGGATGTTGTTTGGATGTAGTTGAAATTACGTAAAAAGTGCTCCGAAGCACTTAGGATGTTGTTTGGATGTAGTTGAAATTACGTAAAAAGTGCTCCGAAGCATTTAGGATGTTGTTTGGATGTAGTTGAAATTACGTAAAAAGTGCTCCGAAGCACTTAGGATGTTGTTTGGATGTAGTTGAAATTACGTAAAAAGTGCTCCGAAGCATTTAGGATGTTGTTTGGATGTAGTTGAAATTACGTAAAAAGTGCTCCGAGGCACTTAGGACGTTGGTTGGATGTAGTTGAAAATACGTAAAAAGTGCTCCGAAGCATTTAGGATGTTGTTTGGATGTAGTTGAAATTACGTAAAAAGTGCTCCGAAGCACTTAGGATGTTGTTTGGATGTAGTTGAAATTACGTAAAAAGTGCTCCGAAGCATTTAGGATGTTGTTTGGATGTAGTTGAAATTACGTAAAAAGTGCTCCGTAGCATTTAGGATGTTGTTTGGATGTAGTTGAAATTACGTAAAAAGTGCTCCGAAGCACTTAGGATGTTGTTTGGATGTAGTTGAAATTACGTAAAAAGTGCTCCGAAGCATTTAGGATGTTGTTTGGATGTAGTTGAAATTACGTAAAAAGTGCTCCGAAGCATTTAGGATGTTGTTTGGATGTAGTTGAAATTACGTAAAAAGTGCTCCGAAGCACTTAGGATGTTGTTTGGATGTAGTTGAAATTACGTAAAAAGTGCTCCGAAGCACTTAGGATGTTGTTTTAATGTAGTTGAAATTACGTAAAAAGTGCTCCGTAGCACTTAGGATGTTGTTTGGATGTAGTTGAAATTACGTAAAAAGTGCTCCGAAGCATTTAGGATGTTGTTTGGATGTAGTTGAAATTACGTAAAAAGTGCTCCGAAGCACTTAGGATGTTATTTGGATGTAGTTGAAATTACGTAAAAAGTGCTCCGAAGCACTTAGGATGTTGTTTGGATGTAGTTGAAATTACGTAAAAAGTGCTCCGAAGCATTTAGGATGTTGTTTGGATGTAGTTGAAATTACGTAAAAAGTGCTCCGAAGCATTAAGGATGTTGTTTGGATGTAGTTGAAATTACGTAAAAAGTGCTCCGAAGCATTTAGGATGTTGTTTGGATGTAGTTGAAATTACGTAAAAAGTGCTCCGAAGCATTTAGGATGTTGTTTGGATGTAGTTGAAATTACGTAAAAAGTGCTCCGAAGCACTTAGGATGTTGTTTGGATGTAGTTGAAATTACGTAAAAAGTGCTCCGAAGCACTTAGGATGTTGTTTGGATGTAGTTGAAATTACGTAAAAAGTGCTCCGTAGCATTTAGGATGTTGTTTGGATGTAGTTGAAATTACGTAAAAAGTGCTCCGTAGCATTTAGGATGTTGTTTGGATGTAGTTGAAATTACGTAAAAAGTGCTCCGAAGCACTTAGGATGTTATTAGGATGTAGTTGAAATTACGTAAAAAGTGCTCCGAAGCATTTAGGATGTTGTTTGGATGTAGTTGAAATTACGTAAAAAGTGCTCCGAAGCACTTAGGATGTTGTTTGGATGTAGTTGAAATTACGTAAAAAGTGCTCCGAAGCACTTAGGATGTTGTTTGGATGTAGTTGAAATTACGTAAAAAGTGCTCCGAAGCATTTAGGATGTTGTTTGGATGTAGTTGAAATTACGTAAAAAGTGCTCCGAAGCATTAAGGATGTTGTTTGGATGTAGTTGAAATTACGTAAAAAGTGCTCCGAAGCATTTAGGATGTTGTTTGGATGTAGTTGAAATTACGTAAAAAGTGCTCCGAAGCATTTAGGATGTTGTTTGGATGTAGTTGAAATTACGTAAAAAGTGCTCCGAAGCACTTAGGATGTTGTTTGGATGTAGTTGAAATTACGTAAAAAGTGCTCCGAAGCACTTAGGATGTTGTTTGGATGTAGTTGAAATTACGTAAAAAGTGCTCCGTAGCATTTAGGATGTTGTTTGGATGTAGTTGAAATTACGTAAAAAGTGCTCCGTAGCATTTAGGATGTTGTTTGGATGTAGTTGAAATTACGTAAAAAGTGCTCCGAAGCACTAAGGATGTTGTTTGGATGTAGTTGAAATTACGTAAAAAGTGCTCCGTAGCATTTAGGATGTTGTTTGGATGTAGTTGAAATTACGTAAAAAGTGCTCCGAAGCACTTAGGATGTTGTTTGGATGTAGTTGAAATTACGTAAAAAGTGCTCCGAAGCACTTAGGATGTTGTTTGGATGTAGTTGAAATTACGTAAAAAGTGCTCCGAAGCATTTAGGATGTTGTTTGGATGTAGTTGAAATTACGTAAAAAGTGCTCCGAAGCACCAAGGACGTTGTTTGGATGTAGTTGAAATTACGTAAAAAGTGCTCCGAAGCATTTAGGATGTTGTTTGGATGTAGTTGAAATTACGTAAAAAGTGCTCCGAAGCATTTAGGATGTTGTTTGGATGTAGTTGAAATTACGTAAAAAGTGCTCCGAAGCACTTAGGATGTTGTTTGGATGTAGTTGAAATTACGTAAAAAGTGCTCCGAAGCACTTAGGATGTTGTTTGGATGTAGTTGAAATTACGTAAAAAGTGCTCCGAAGCACTTAGGATGTTGTTTGGATGTAGTTGAAATTACGTAAAAAGTGCTCCGAAGCATTTAGGATGTTGTTTGGATGTAGTTGAAATTACGTAAAAAGTGCTCCGTAGCATTTAGGATGTTGTTTGGATGTAGTTGAAATTACGTAAAAAGTGCTCCGAAGCACTTAGGATGTTATTAGGATGTAGTTGAAATTACGTAAAAAGTGCTCCGAAGCACTTAGGATGTTGTTTGGATGTAGTTGAAATTACGTAAAAAGTGCTCCGAAGCACTTAGGATGTTGTTTTAATGTAGTTGAAATTACGTAAAAAGTGCTCCGTAGCACTTAGGATGTTGTTTGGATGTAGTTGAAATTACGTAAAAAGTGCTCCGAAGCATTTAGGATGTTGTTTGGATGTAGTTGAAATTACGTAAAAAGTGCTCCGAAGCACTTGGGACGTTGTTTGGATGTAGTTGAAATTACGTAAAAAGTGCTCCAAAGCATTTAGGATGTTGTTTGGATGTAGTTGAAATTACGTAAAAAGTGCTCCGAAGCATTTAGGATGTTGTTTGGATGTAGTTGAAATTACGTAAAAAGTGCTCCGTAGCATTTAGGATGTTGTTTGGATGTAGTTGAAATTACGTAAAAAGTGCTCCGAAGCATTTAGGATGTTGTTTGGATGTAGTTGAAATTACGTAAAAAGTGCTCCGAAGCACTTAGGATGTTGTTTGGATGTAGTTGAAATTACGTAAAAAGTGCTCCGAAGCATTTAGGATGTTGTTTGGATGTAGTTGAAATTACGTAAAAAGTGCTCCGAAGCATTAAGGATGTTGTTTGGATGTAGTTGAAATTACGTAAAAAGTGCTCCGAAGCATTTAGGATGTTGTTTGGATGTAGTTGAAATTACGTAAAAAGTGCTCCGAAGCATTTAGGATGTTGTTTGGATGTAGTTGAAATTACGTAAAAAGTGCTCCGAAGCACTTAGGATGTTGTTTGGATGTAGTTGAAATTACGTAAAAAGTGCTCCGAAGCACTTAGGATGTTGTTTGGATGTAGTTGAAATTACGTAAAAAGTGCTCCGTAGCATTTAGGATGTTGTTTGGATGTAGTTGAAATTACGTAAAAAGTGCTCCGTAGCATTTAGGATGTTGTTTGGATGTAGTTGAAATTACGTAAAAAGTGCTCCGAAGCACTAAGGATGTTGTTTGGATGTAGTTGAAATTACGTAAAAAGTGCTCCGTAGCATTTAGGATGTTGTTTGGATGTAGTTGAAATTACGTAAAAAGTGCTCCGAAGCACTTAGGATGTTGTTTGGATGTAGTTGAAATTACGTAAAAAGTGCTCCGAAGCACTTAGGATGTTGTTTGGATGTAGTTGAAATTACGTAAAAAGTGCTCCGAAGCATTTAGGATGTTGTTTGGATGTAGTTGAAATTACGTAAAAAGTGCTCCGAAGCACCAAGGACGTTGTTTGGATGTAGTTGAAATTACGTAAAAAGTGCTCCGTAGCATTTAGGATGTTGTTTGGATGTAGTTGAAATTACGTAAAAAGTGCTCCGAAGCATTTAGGATGTTGTTTGGATGTAGTTGAAATTACGTAAAAAGTGCTCCGAAGCACTTAGGATGTTGTTTGGATGTAGTTGAAATTACGTAAAAAGTGCTCCGAAGCACTTAGGATGTTGTTTGGATGTAGTTGAAATTACGTAAAAAGTGCTCCGAAGCATTTAGGATGTTGTTTGGATGTAGTTGAAATTACGTAAAAAGTGCTCCGAAGCACTTAGGATGTTGTTTGGATGTAGTTGAAATTACGTAAAAAGTGCTCCGAAGCATTTAGGATGTTGTTTGGATGTAGTTGAAATTACGTAAAAAGTGCTCCGAAGCACTTAGGATGTTGTTTGGATGTAGTTGAAATTACGTAAAAAGTGCTCCGAAGCACTTAGGATGTTGTTTGGATGTAGTTGAAATTACGTAAAAAGTGCTCCGAAGCATTAAGGATGTTGTTTGGATGTAGTTGAAATTACGTAAAAAGTGCTCCGAAGCATTAAGGATGTTGTTTGGATGAAGTTGAAATTACGTAAAAAGTGCTCCGAAGCATTTAGGATGTTGTTTGGATGTAGTTGAAATTACGTAAAAAGTGCTCCGAAGCATTTAGGATGTTGTTTGGATGTAGTTGAAATTACGTAAAAAGTGCTCCGAAGCACTTAGGATGTTGTTTGGATGTAGTTGAAATTACGTAAAAAGTGCTCCGAAGCACTTAGGATGTTGTTTGGATGTAGTTGAAATTACGTAAAAAGTGCTCCGTAGCATTTAGGATGTTGTTTGGATGTAGTTGAAATTACGTAAAAAGTGCTCCGTAGCATTTAGGATGTTGTTTGGATGTAGTTGAAATTACGTAAAAAGTGCTCCGAAGCACTAAGGATGTTGTTTGGATGTAGTTGAAATTACGTAAAAAGTGCTCCGTAGCATTTAGGATGTTGTTTGGATGTAGTTGAAATTACGTAAAAAGTGCTCCGAAGCACTTAGGATGTTGTTTGGATGTAGTTGAAATTACGTAAAAAGTGCTCCGAAGCACTTAGGATGTTGTTTGGATGTAGTTGAAATTACGTAAAAAGTGCTCCGAAGCATTTAGGATGTTGTTTGGATGTAGTTGAAATTACGTAAAAAGTGCTCCGAAGCACCAAGGACGTTGTTTGGATGTAGTTGAAATTACGTAAAAAGTGCTCCGTAGCATTTAGGATGTTGTTTGGATGTAGTTGAAATTACGTAAAAAGTGCTCCGAAGCATTTAGGATGTTGTTTGGATGTAGTTGAAATTACGTAAAAAGTGCTCCGAAGCACTTAGGATGTTGTTTGGATGTAGTTGAAATTACGTAAAAAGTGCTCCGAAGCACTTAGGATGTTGTTTGGATGTAGTTGAAATTACGTAAAAAGTGCTCCGAAGCACTTAGGATGTTGTTTGGATGTAGTTGAAATTACGTAAAAAGTGCTCCGAAGCATTTAGGATGTTGTTTGGATGTAGTTGAAATTACGTAAAAAGTGCTCCGTAGCATTTAGGATGTTGTTTGGATGTAGTTGAAATTACGTAAAAAGTGCTCCGAAGCACTTAGGATGTTATTAGGATGTAGTTGAAATTACGTAAAAAGTGCTCCGAAGCACTTAGGATGTTGTTTGGATGTAGTTGAAATTACGTAAAAAGTGCTCCGAAGCACTTAGGATGTTGTTTTAATGTAGTTGAAATTACGTAAAAAGTGCTCCGTAGCACTTAGGATGTTGTTTGGATGTAGTTGAAATTACGTAAAAAGTGCTCCGAAGCACTAAGGATGTTGTTTGGATGTAGTTGAAATTACGTAAAAAGTGCTCCGTAGCATTTAGGATGTTGTTTGGATGTAGTTGAAATTACGTAAAAAGTGCTCCGAAGCACTTAGGATGTTGTTTGGATGTAGTTGAAATTACGTAAAAAGTGCTCCGAAGCATTAAGGATGTTGTTTGGATGTAGTTGAAATTACGTAAAAAGTGCTCCGAAGCATTAAGGATGTTGTTTGGATGTAGTTGAAATTACGTAAAAAGTGCTCCGAAGCATTTAGGATGTTGTTTGGATGTAGTTGAAATTACGTAAAAAGTGCTCCGAAGCATTTAGGATGTTGTTTGGATGTAGTTGAAATTACGTAAAAAGTGCTCCGAAGCACTTAGGATGTTGTTTGGATGTAGTTGAAATTACGTAAAAAGTGCTCCGAAGCACCAAGGACGTTGTTTGGATGTAGTTGAAATTACGTAAAAAGTGCTCCGAAGCATTTAGGACGTTGTTTGGATGTAGTTGAAATTACGTAAAAAGTGCTCCGAAGCACTTAGGATGTTGTTTGGATGTAGTTGAAATTACGTAAAAAGTGCTCCGAAGCACTTAGGATGTTGTTTGGATGTAGTTGAAATTACGTAAAAAGTGCTCCGAAGCACTTAGGATGTTGTTTGGATGTAGTTGAAATTACGTAAAAAGTGCTCCGAAGCAGCTCAAATGTTGTTTGGATGTAGTTGAAATTACGTAAAAAGTGCTCCGAAGCACTTAGGATGTTGTTTGGATGTAGTTGAAATTACGTAAAAAGTGCTCCGAAGCATTTAGGATGTTGTTTGGATGTAGTTGAAATTACGTAAAAAGTGCTCCGAAGCATTTAGGATGTTGTTTGGATGTAGTTGAAATTACGTAAAAAGTGCTCCGAAGCACTTAGGATGTTGTTTGGATGTAGTTGAAATTACGTAAAAAGTGCTCCGAAGCACTTAGGATGTTGTTTGGATGTAGTTGAAATTACGTAAAAAGTGCTCCGAAGCATTTAGGATGTTGTTTGGATGTAGTTGAAATTACGTAAAAAGTGCTCCGTAGCATTTAGGATGTTGTTTGGATGTAGTTGAAATTACGTAAAAAGTGCTCCGAAGCACTTAGGATGTTGTTTGGATGTAGTTGAAATTACGTAAAAAGTGCTCCGAAGCACTTAGGATGTTGTTTGGATGTAGTTGAAATTACGTAAAAAGTGCTCCGAAGCACTAAGGATGTTGTTTGGATGTAGTTGAAATTACGTAAAAAGTGCTCCGTAGCATTTAGGATGTTGTTTGGATGTAGTTGAAATTACGTAAAAAGTGCTCCGAAGCACTTAGGATGTTGTTTGGATGTAGTTGAAATTACGTAAAAAGTGCTCCGAAGCACTTAGGATGTTGTTTGGATGTAGTTGAAATTACGTAAAAAGTGCTCCGAAGCATTTAGGATGTTGTTTGGATGTAGTTGAAATTACGTAAAAAGTGCTCCGAAGCATTAAGGATGTTGTTTGGATGTAGTTGAAATTACGTAAAAAGTGCTCCGAAGCATTTAGGATGTTGTTTGGATGTAGTTGAAATTACGTAAAAAGTGCTCCGAAGCATTTAGGATGTTGTTTGGATGTAGTTGAAATTACGTAAAAAGTGCTCCGAAGCACTTAGGATGTTGTTTGGATGTAGTTGAAATTACGTAAAAAGTGCTCCGAAGCACCAAGGACGTTGTTTGGATGTAGTTGAAATTACGTAAAAAGTGCTCCGAAGCATTTAGGACGTTGTTTGGATGTAGTTGAAATTACGTAAAAAGTGCTCCGAAGCACTTAGGATGTTGTTTGGATGTAGTTGAAATTACGTAAAAAGTGCTCCGAAGCACTTAGGATGTTGTTTGGATGTAGTTGAAATTACGTAAAAAGTGCTCCGAAGCACTTAGGATGTTGTTTGGATGTAGTTGAAATTACGTAAAAAGTGCTCCGAAGCATTAAGGATGTTGTTTGGATGTAGTTGAAATTACGTAAAAAGTGCTCCGAAGCACTTAGGATGTTGTTTGGATGTAGTTGAAATTACGTAAAAAGTGCTCCGAAGCATTAAGGATGTTGTTTGGATGTAGTTGAAATTACGTAAAAAGTGCTCCGAAGCATTTAGGATGTTGTTTGGATGTAGTTGAAATTACGTAAAAAGTGCTCCGAAGCACTTAGGATGTTGTTTGGATGTAGTTGAAATTACGTAAAAAGTGCTCCGAAGCACTTAGGATGTTGTTTGGATGTAGTTGAAATTACGTAAAAAGTGCTCCGAAGCACTTAGGATGTTGTTTGGATGTAGTTGAAATTACGTAAAAAGTGCTCCGAAGCATTAAGGATGTTGTTTGGATGTAGTTGAAATTACGTAAAAAGTGCTCCGAAGCACTTAGGATGTTGTTTGGATGTAGTTGAAATTACGTAAAAAGTGCTCCGAAGCACTTAGGATGTTGTTTGGATGTAGTTGAAATTACGTAAAAAGTGCTCCGAAGCATTTAGGATGTTGTTTGGATGTAGTTGAAATTACGTAAAAAGTGCTCCGAAGCACTTAGGATGTTGTTTGGATGTAGTTGAAATTACGTAAAAAGTGCTCCGAAGCACTTAGGATGTTGTTTGGATGTAGTTGAAATTACGTAAAAAGTGCTCCGTAGCATTTAGGATGTTGTTTGGATGTAGTTGAAATTACGTAAAAAGTGCTCCGAAGCACTTAGGATGTTGTTTGGATGTAGTTGAAATTACGTAAAAAGTGCTCCGAAGCACTTAGGATGTTGTTTGGATGTAGTTGAAATTACGTAAAAAGTGCTCCGAAGCATTTAGGATGTTGTTTGGATGTAGTTGAAATTACGTAAAAAGTGCTCCGAAGCACCAAGGACGTTGTTTGGATGTAGTTGAAATTACGTAAAAAGTGCTCCGAAGCATTTAGGACGTTGTTTGGATGTAGTTGAAATTACGTAAAAAGTGCTCCGAAGCACTTAGGATGTTGTTTGGATGTAGTTGAAATTACGTAAAAAGTGCTCCGAAGCACTTAGGATGTTATTTGGATGTAGTTGAAATTACGTAAAAAGTGCTCCGAAGCACTTAGGATGTTGTTTGGATGTAGTTGAAATTACGTAAAAAGTGCTCCGAAGCACTTAGGATGTTGTTTGGATGTAGTTGAAATTACGTAAAAAGTGCTCCGTAGCACTTAGGATGTTGTTTGGATGTAGTTGAAATTACGTAAAAAGTGCTCCGAAGCACTTAGGATGTTGTTTGGATGTAGTTGAAATTACGTAAAAAGTGCTCCGAAGCATTTAGGATGTTGTTTGGATGTAGTTGAAATTACGTAAAAAGTGCTCCGAAGCACTTAGGATGTTATTTGGATGTAGTTGAAATTACGTAAAAAGTGCTCCGAAGCACTTAGGATGTTGTTTGGATGTAGTTGAAATTACGTAAAAAGTGCTCCGAAGCACTTAGGATGTTGTTTGGATGTAGTTGAAATTACGTAAAAAGTGCTCCGTAGCATTTAGGATGTTGTTTGGATGTAGTTGAAATTACGTAAAAAGTGCTCCGAAGCACTTAGGATGTTATTTGGATGTAGTTGAAATTACGTAAAAAGTGCTCCGAAGCACTTAGGATGTTGTTTGGATGTAGTTGAAATTACGTAAAAAGTGCTCCGAAGCACTTAGGATGTTGTTTGGATGTAGTTGAAATTACGTAAAAAGTGCTCCGTAGCACTTAGGATGTTGTTTGGATGTAGTTGAAATTACGTAAAAAGTGCTCCGAAGCATTTAGGATGTTGTTTGGATGTAGTTGAAATTACGTAAAAAGTGCTCCGAAGCACTTAGCACGTTGTTTGGATGTAGTTGAAATTACGTAAAAAGTGCTCCGAAGCACTAAGGACGTTGTTTGGATGTAGTTGAAATTACGTAAAAAGTGCTCCGAAGCACTTAGGATGTTGTTTGGATGTAGTTGAAATTACGTAAAAAGTGCTCCGAAGCATTTAGGATGTTGTTTGGATGTAGTTGAAATTACGTAAAAAGTGCTCCGTAGCATTTAGGATGTTGTTTGGATGTAGTTGAAATTACGTAAAAAGTGCTCCGAAGCACTTAGGATGTTGTTTGGATGTAGTTGAAATTACGTAAAAAGTGCTCCGAAGCATTTAGGATGTTGTTTGGATGTAGTTGAAATTACGTAAAAAGTGCTCCGTAGCATTTAGGATGTTGTTTGGATGTAGTTGAAATTACGTAAAAAGTGCTCCGAAGCACTAAGGATGTTGTTTGGATGTAGTTGAAATTACGTAAAAAGTGCTCCGTAGCATTTAGGATGTTGTTTGGATGTAGTTGAAATTACGTAAAAAGTGCTCCGAAGCACTTAGGATGTTGTTTGGATGTAGTTGAAATTACGTAAAAAGTGCTCCGAAGCACTTAGGATGTTGTTTGGATGTAGTTGAAATTACCTAAAAAGTGCTCCGAAGCATTAAGGATGTTGTTTGGATGTAGTTGAAATTACGTAAAAAGTGCTCCGAAGCATTTAGGATGTTGTTTGGATGTAGTTGAAATTACGTAAAAAGTGCTCCGAAGCATTTAGGATGTTGTTTGGATGTAGTTGAAATTACGTAAAAAGTGCTCCGAAGCATTTAGGATGTTGTTTGGATGTAGTTGAAATTACGTAAAAAGTGCTCCGAAGCACTTAGGATGTTGTTTGGATGTAGTTGAAATTACGTAAAAAGTGCTCCGAAGCACTAAGGATGTTGTTTGGATGTAGTTGAAATTACGTAAAAAGTGCTCCGAAGCACTTAGGATGTTGTTTGGATGTAGTTGAAATTACGTAAAAAGTGCTCCGAAGCATTTAGGATGTTGTTTGGATGTAGTTGAAATTACGTAAAAAGTGCTCCGAAGCACTTAGGATGTTGTTTGGATGTAGTTGAAATTACGTAAAAAGTGCTCCGAAGCATTTAGGATGTTGTTTGGATGTAGTTGAAATTACGTAAAAAGTGCTCCGAAGCATTTAGGATGTTGTTTGGATGTAGTTGAAATTACGTAAAAAGTGCTCCGAAGCACTTAGGATGTTGTTTGGATGTAGTTGAAATTACGTAAAAAGTGCTCCGAAGCATTTAGGATGTTGTTTGGATGTAGTTGAAATTACGTAAAAAGTGCTCCGAAGCATTTAGGATGTTGTTTGGATGTAGTTGAAATTACGTAAAAAGTGCTCCGAAGCACTTAGGATGTTGTTTGGATGTAGTTGAAATTACGTAAAAAGTGCTCCGAAGCACTTAGGATGTTGTTTGGATGTAGTTGAAATTACGTAAAAAGTGCTCCGAAGCATTAAGGATGTTGTTTGGATGTAGTTGAAATTACGTAAAAAGTGCTCCGAAGCATTTAGGATGTTGTTTGGATGTAGTTGAAATTACGTAAAAAGTGCTCCGAAGCATTTAGGATGTTGTTTGGATGTAGTTGAAATTACGTAAAAAGTGCTCCGAAGCATTGAGGATGTTGTTTGGATGTAGTTGAAATTACGTAAAAAGTGCTCCGAAGCACTTAGGATGTTGTTTGGATGTAGTTGAAATTACGTAAAAAGTGCTCCGAAGCACTAAGGATGTTGTTTGGATGTAGTTGAAATTACGTAAAAAGTGCTCCGTAGCATTTAGGATGTTGTTTGGATGTAGTTGAAATTACGTAAAAAGTGCTCCGAAGCATTTAGGATGTTGTTTGGATGTAGTTGAAATTACGTAAAAAGTGCTCCGAAGCATTTAGGATGTTGTTTGGATGTAGTTGAAATTACGTAAAAAGTGCTCCGAAGCATTTAGGATGTTGTTTGGATGTAGTTGAAATTACGTAAAAAGTGCTCCGAAGCACTTAGGATGTTGTTTGGATGTAGTTGAAATTACGTAAAAAGTGCTCCGAAGCATTTAGGATGTTGTTTGGATGTAGTTGAAATTACGTAAAAAGTGCTCCGAAGCATTTAGGATGTTGTTTGGATGTAGTTGAAATTACGTAAAAAGTGCTCCGAAGCATTTAGGATGTTGTTTGGATGTAGTTGAAATTACGTAAAAAGTGCTCCGAAGCATTTAGGATGTTGTTTGGATGTAGTTGAAATTACGTAAAAAGTGCTCCGAAGCACTTAGGATGTTGTTTGGATGTAGTTGAAATTACGTAAAAAGTGCTCCGAAGCACTAAGGATGTTGTTTGGATGTAGTTGAAATTACGTAAAAAGTGCTCCGTAGCATTTAGGATGTTGTTTGGATGTAGTTGAAATTACGTAAAAAGTGCTCCGAAGCACTTAGGATGTTGTTTGGATGTAGTTGAAATTAGATAAAAAGTGCTCCGTAGCATTTAGGATGTTGTTTGGATGTAGTTGAAATTACGTAAAAAGTGCTCCGAAGCACTTAGGATGTTATTTGGATGTAGTTGAAATTACGTAAAAAGTGCTCCGAAGCACTTAGGATGTTGTTTGGATGTAGTTGAAATTACGTAAAAAGTGCTCCGAAGCACTTAGGATGTTGTTTGGATGTAGTTGAAATTACGTAAAAAGTGCTCCGAAGCACTTAGGATGTTATTTGGATGTAGTTGAAATTACGTAAAAAGTGCTCCGTAGCACTTAGGATGTTGTTTGGATGTAGTTGAAATTACGTAAAAAGTGCTCCGAAGCACTTAGGATGTTGTTTGGATGTAGTTGAAATTACGTAAAAAGTGCTCCGAAGCACTTGGGACGTTGTTTGGATGTAGTTGAAATTACGTAAAAAGTGCTCCGAAGCACTTAGGATGTTGTTTGGATGTAGTTGAAATTACGTAAAAAGTGCTCCGAAGCACTTAGGATGTTGTTTGGATGTAGTTGAAATTACGTAAAAAGTGCTTCGAAGCACTTAGGATGTTGTTTGGATGTAGTTGAAATTACGTAAAAAGTGCTCCGAAGCACTAAGGACGTTGTTTGGATGTAGTTGAAATTACGTAAAAAGTGCTCCGAAGCACTTAGGATGTTGTTTGGATGTAGTTGAAATTACGTAAAAAGTGCTTCGAAGCACTTAGGACGTTGTTTGGATGTAGTTGAAATTACGTAAAAAGTGGTCCAAAGCACTTAGGATGTTGTTTGGATGTAGTTGAAATTACGTAAAAAGTGCTCCGAAGCACTAAGGACGTTGTTTGGATGTAGTTGAAATTACGTAAAAAGTGCTTCGAAGCACTTAGGACGTTGTTTGGATGTAGTTGAAATTACGTAAAAAGTGCTTCGAAGCACTTAGGACGTTGTTTGGATGTAGTTGAAATTACGTAAAAAGTGCTTCGAAGCACTTAGGATGTTGTTTCAATGTAGTTGAAATTACGTAAAAAGTGCTCCGAAGCACTTAGGACGTTGTTTGGATGTAGTTGAAATTACGTAAAAAGTGCTTCGAAGCACTTAGGATGTTGTTTGGATGTAGTTGAAATTACGTAAAAAGTGCTCCGAAGCACTTAGGATGTTGTTTGGATGTAGTTGAAATTACGTAAAAAGTGCTTCGAAGCACTTAGGATGTTGTTTGGATGTAGTTGAAATTACGTAAAAAGTGCTCCGAAGCACTAAGGACGTTGTTTGGATGTAGTTGAAATTACGTAAAAAGTGCTCCGAAGCACTTAGGATGTTGTTTGGATGTAGTTGAAATTACGTAAAAAGTGCTCCGAAGCACTTAGGATGTTGTTTGGATGTAGTTGAAATTACGTAAAAAGTGCTTCGGAGCACTTAGGATGTTGTTTGGATGTAGTTGAAATTACGTAAAAAGTGCTCCGAAGCACTTAGGATGTTGTTTGGATGTAGTTGAAATTACGTAAAAAGTGCTCCGAAGCACTTAGGATGTTGTTTGGATGTAGTTGAAATTACGTAAAAAGTGCTTCGAAGCACTTAGGACGTTGTTTGGATGTAGTTGAAATTACGTAAAAAGTGCTTCGAAGCACTTAGGACGTTGTTTGGATGTAGTTGAAATTACGTAAAAAGTGCTCCGAAGCACTTAGGATGTTGTTTGGATGTAGTTGAAATTACGTAAAAAGTGCTTCGAAGCACTTAGGATGTTGTTTGGATGTAGTTGAAATTACGTAAAAAGTGCTCCGAAGCACTAAGGACGTTGTTTGGATGTAGTTGAAATTACGTAAAAAGTGCTTCGAAGCACTTAGGACGTTGTTTGGATGTAGTTGAAATTACGTAAAAAGTGCTCCGAAGCACTTAGGATGTTGTTTGGATGTAGTTGAAATTACGTAAAAAGTGCTTCGAAGCACTTAGGACGTTGTTTGGATGTAGTTGAAATTACGTAAAAAGTGCTCCGAAGCACTTAGGATGTTGTTTGGATGTAGTTGAAATTACGTAAAAAGTGCTTCGAAGCACTTAGGATGTTGTTTGGATGTAGTTGAAATTACGTAAAAGTGCTCCGAAGCACTTAGGACGTTGTTTGGATGTAGTTGAAATTACGTAAAAAGTGCTCCGAAGCACTTAGGATGTTGTTTGGATGTAGTTGAAATTACGTAAAAAGTGCTCCGAAGCACTTAGGATGTTGTTTGGATGTAGTTGAAATTACGTAAAAAGTGCTTCGGAGCACTTAGGATGTTGTTTGGATGTAGTTGAAATTACGTAAAAAGTGCTCCGAAGCACTTAGGATGTTGTTTGGATGTAGTTGAAATTACGTAAAAAGTGCTCCGAAGCACTTAGGATGTTGTTTGGATGTAGTTGAAATTACGTAAAAAGTGCTCCGAAGCACTTAGGATGTTGTTTGGATGTAGTTGAAATTACGTAAAAAGTGCTCCGAAGCACTAAGGACGTTGTTTGGATGTAGTTGAAATTACGTAAAAAGTGCTCCGAAGCACTTAGGATGTTGTTTGGATGTAGTTGAAATTACGTAAAAAGTGCTCCGAAGCACTAAGGACGTTGTTTGGATGTAGTTGAAATTACGTAAAAAGTGCTTCGAAGCACTTAGGACGTTGTTTGGATGTAGTTGAAATTACGTAAAAAGTGCTTCGAAGCACTTAGGACGTTGTTTGGATGTAGTTGAAATTACGTAAAAAGTGCTCCGAAGCACTTAGGATGTTGTTTGGATGTAGTTGAAATTACGTAAAAAGTGCTCCGAAGCACTTAGGATGTTGTTTGGATGTAGTTGAAATTACGTAAAAAGGGCTCCGAAGCAATAAGGATGTTGTTTGGATGTAGTTGAAATTACGTAAAAAGTGCTTCGAAGCACTTAGGACGTTGTTTGGATGTAGTTGAAATTACGTAAAAAGTGCTTCGAAGCACTTAGGATGTTGTTTGGATGTAGTTGAAATTACGTAAAAAGTGCTCCGAAGCACTTAGGATGTTGTTTGGATGTAGTTGAAATTACGTAAAAAGTGCTCCGAAGCACTTAGGATGTTGTTTGGATGTAGTTGAAATTACGTAAAAAGTGCTCCGAAGCACTAAGGACGTTGTTTGGATGTAGTTGAAATTACGTAAAAAGTGCTCCGAAGCACTTAGGATGTTGTTTGGATGTAGTTGAAATTACGTAAAAAGTGCTCCGAAGCACTAAGGACGTTGTTTGGATGTAGTTGAAATTACGTAAAAAGTGCTTCGAAGCACTTAGGACGTTGTTTGGATGTAGTTGAAATTACGTAAAAAGTGCTCCGAAGCACTAAGGACGTTGTTTGGATGTAGTTGAAATTACGTAAAAAGTGCTTCGAAGCACTTAGGACGTTGTTTGGATGTAGTTGAAATTACGTAAAAAGTGCTCCGAAGCACTTAGGATGTTATTTGGATGTAGTTGAAATTACGTAAAAAGTGCTCCGAAGCACTTAGGATGTTGTTTGGATGTAGTTGAAATTACGTAAAAAGTGCTCCGAAGCACTTAGGATGTTGTTTGGATGTAGTTGAAATTACGTAAAAAGTGCTCCGTAGCATTTAGGATGTTGTTTGGATGTAGTTGAAATTACGTAAAAAGTGCTCCGTAGCATTTAGGATGTTGTTTGGATGTAGTTGAAATTACGTAAAAAGTGCTTCGAAGCACTTAGGACGTTGTTTGGATGTAGTTGAAATTACGTAAAAAGTGCTTCGAAGCACTTAGGACGTTGTTTGGATGTAGTTGAAATTACGTAAAAAGTGCTTCGAAGCACTTAGGATGTTGTTTCAATGTAGTTGAAATTACGTAAAAAGTGCTCCGAAGCACTTAGGACGTTGTTTGGATGTAGTTGAAATTACGTAAAAAGTGCTTCGGAGCACTTAGGATGTTGTTTGGATGTAGTTGAAATTACGTAAAAAGTGCTTCGAAGCACTTAGGATGTTGTTTGGATGTAGTTGAAATTACGTAAAAAGTGCTCCGAAGCACTTAGGATGTTGTTTGGATGTAGTTGAAATTACGTAAAAAGTGCTCCGAAGCACTTAGGATGTTGTTTGGATGTAGTTGAAATTACGTAAAAAGTGCTTCGAAGCACTTAGGACGTTGTTTGGATGTAGTTGAAATTACGTAAAAAGTGCTTCGAAGCACTTAGGACGTTGTTTGGATGTAGTTGAAATTACGTAAAAAGTGCTCCGAAGCACTTAGGATGTTGTTTGGATGTAGTTGAAATTACGTAAAAAGTGCTTCGAAGCACTTAGGATGTTGTTTGGATGTAGTTGAAATTACGTAAAAAGTGCTTCGAAGCACTAAGGACGTTGTTTGGATGTAGTTGAAATTACGTAAAAAGTGCTCCGAAGCACTTAGGATGTTGTTTGGATGTAGTTGAAATTACGTAAAAAGTGCTCCGAAGCACTTAGGATGTTGTTTGGATGTAGTTGAAATTACGTAAAAAGTGCTTCGAAGCACTTAGGATGTTGTTTGGATGTAGTTGAAATTACGTAAAAAGTGCTCCGAAGCACTTAGGATGTTGTTTGGATGTAGTTGAAATTACGTAAAAAGTGGTCCAAAGCACTTAGGATGTTGTTTGGATGTAGTTGAAATTACGTAAAAAGTGCTCCGAAGCACTAAGGACGTTGTTTGGATGTAGTTGAAATTACGTAAAAAGTGCTTCGAAGCACTTAGGACGTTGTTTGGATGTAGTTGAAATTACGTAAAAAGTGCTTCGAAGCACTTAGGACGTTGTTTGGATGTAGTTGAAATTACGTAAAAAGTGCTTCGAAGCACTTAGGATGTTGTTTCAATGTAGTTGAAATTACGTAAAAAGTGCTCCGAAGCACTTAGGACGTTGTTTGGATGTAGTTGAAATTACGTAAAAAGTGCTTCGAAGCACTTAGGATGTTGTTTGGATGTAGTTGAAATTACGTAAAAAGTGCTCCGAAGCACTTAGGATGTTGTTTGGATGTAGTTGAAATTACGTAAAAAGTGCTTCGAAGCACTTAGGATGTTGTTTGGATGTAGTTGAAATTACGTAAAAAGTGCTCCGAAGCACTAAGGACGTTGTTTGGATGTAGTTGAAATTACGTAAAAAGTGCTCCGAAGCACTTAGGATGTTGTTTGGATGTAGTTGAAATTACGTAAAAAGTGCTCCGAAGCACTTAGGATGTTGTTTGGATGTAGTTGAAATTACGTAAAAAGTGCTTCGAAGCACTTAGGATGTTGTTTGGATGTAGTTGAAATTACGTAAAAAGTGCTCCGAAGCACTTAGGATGTTGTTTGGATGTAGTTGAAATTACGTAAAAAGTGCTCCGAAGCACTTAGGATGTTGTTTGGATGTAGTTGAAATTACGTAAAAAGTGCTTCGAAGCACTTAGGACGTTGTTTGGATGTAGTTGAAATTACGTAAAAAGTGCTCCGAAGCACTTAGGACGTTGTTTGGATGTAGTTGAAATTACGTAAAAAGTGCTCCGAAGCACTTAGGATGTTGTTTGGATGTAGTTGAAATTACGTAAAAAGTGCTTCGAAGCACTTAGGATGTTGTTTGGATGTAGTTGAAATTACGTAAAAAGTGCTCCGAAGCAATAAGGATGTTGTTTGGATGTAGTTGAAATTACGTAAAAAGTGCTTCGAAGCACTTAGGACGTTGTTTGGATGTAGTTGAAATTACGTAAAAAGGGCTCCGAAGCAATAAGGATGTTGTTTGGATGTAGTTGAAATTACGTAAAAAGTGCTTCGAAGCACTTAGGACGTTGTTTGGATGTAGTTGAAATTACGTAAAAAGTGCTCCGAAGCACTTAGGATGTTGTTTGGATGTAGTTGAAATTACGTAAAAAGTGCTTCGAAGCACTTAGGATGTTGTTTGGATGTAGTTGAAATTACGTAAAAAGTGCTCCGAAGCACTTAGGACGTTGTTTGGATGTAGTTGAAATTACGTAAAAAGTGCTCCGAAGCACTTAGGATGTTGTTTGGATGTAGTTGAAATTACGTAAAAAGTGCTCCGAAGCACTTAGGATGTTGTTTGGATGTAGTTGAAATTACGTAAAAAGTGCTTCGAAGCACTTAGGATGTTGTTTGGATGTAGTTGAAATTACGTAAAAAGTGCTCCGAAGCACTTAGGATGTTGTTTGGATGTAGTTGAAATTACGTAAAAAGTGCTCCGAAGCACTAAGGACGTTGTTTGGATGTAGTTGAAATTACGTAAAAAGTGCTCCGAAGCACTTAGGATGTTGTTTGGATGTAGTTGAAATTACGTAAAAAGTGCTCCGAAGCACTAAGGACGTTGTTTGGATGTAGTTGAAATTACGTAAAAAGTGCTTCGAAGCACTTAGGACGTTGTTTGGATGTAGTTGAAATTACGTAAAAAGTGCTTCGAAGCACTTAGGACGTTGTTTGGATGTAGTTGAAATTACGTAAAAAGTGCTCCGAAGCACTTAGGATGTTGTTTGGATGTAGTTGAAATTACGTAAAAAGTGCTCCGAAGCACTTAGGATGTTGTTTGGATGTAGTTGAAATTACGTAAAAAGTGCTCCGAAGCACTTAGGATGTTGTTTGGATGTAGTTGAAATTACGTAAAAAGTGCTTCGAAGCACTTAGGACGTTGTTTGGATGTAGTTGAAATTACGTAAAAAGTGCTTCGAAGCACTTAGGATGTTGTTTGGATGTAGTTGAAATTACGTAAAAAGTGCTCCGAAGCACTTAGGATGTTGTTTGGATGTAGTTGAAATTACGTAAAAAGTGCTCCGAAGCACTTAGGATGTTGTTTGGATGTAGTTGAAATTACGTAAAAAGTGCTCCGAAGCACTAAGGACGTTGTTTGGATGTAGTTGAAATTACGTAAAAAGTGCTCCGAAGCACTAAGGATGTTGTTTGGATGTAGTTGAAATTACGTAAAAAGTGCTCCGAAGCACTAAGGACGTTGTTTGGATGTAGTTGAAATTACGTAAAAAGTGCTTCGAAGCACTTAGGACGTTGTTTGGATGTAGTTGAAATTACGTAAAAAGTGCTCCGAAGCACTTAGGACGTTGTTTGGATGTAGTTGAAATTACGTAAAAAGTGCTCCGAAGCACTAAGGACGTTGTTTGGATGTAGTTGAAATTACGTAAAAAGTGCTCCGAAGCACTTAGGATGTTGTTTGGATGTAGTTGAAATTACGTAAAAAGTGCTCCGAAGCACTTAGGATGTTGTTTGGATGTAGTTGAAATTACGTAAAAAGTGCTCCGAAGCACTAAGGACGTTGTTTGGATGTAGTTGAAATTACGTAAAAAGTGCTCCGAAGCACTTAGGATGTTGTTTGGATGTAGTTGAAATTACGTAAAAAGTGCTCCGAAGCACTTAGGATGTTGTTTGGATGTAGTTGAAATTACGTAAAAAGTGCTCCGAAGCACTTAGGATGTTGTTTGGATGTAGTTGAAATTACGTAAAAAGTGCTTCGAAGCACTTAGGATGTTGTTTGGATGTAGTTGAAATTACGTAAAAAGTGCTCCGAAGCACTTAGGATGTTGTTTGGATGTAGTTGAAATTACGTAAAAAGTGCTCCGAAGCACTTAGGATGTTGTTTGGATGTAGTTGAAATTACGTAAAAAGTGCTCCGAAGCATTGAGGATGTTGTTTGGATGTAGTTGAAATTACGTAAAAAGTGCTCCGAAGCACTAAGGACGTTGTTTGGATGTAGTTGAAATTACGTAAAAAGTGCTCCGAAGCACTTAGGATGTTGTTTGGATGTAGTTGAAATTACGTAAAAAGTGCTCCGAAGCACTAAGGATGTTGTTTGGATGTAGTTGAAATTACGTAAAAAGTGCTTCGAAGCACTTAGGACGTTGTTTGGATGTAGTTGAAATTACGTAAAAAGTGCTTCGAAGCACTTAGGACGTTGTTTGGATGTAGTTGAAATTACGTAAAAAGTGCTCCGAAGCACTTAGGATGTTGTTTGGATGTAGTTGAAATTACGTAAAAAGTGCTCCGAAGCACTTAGGATGTTGTTTGGATGTAGTTGAAATTACGTAAAAAGTGCTCCGAAGCACTTAGGATGTTGTTTGGATGTAGTTGAAATTACGTAAAAAGTGCTCCGAAGCACTTAGGATGTTGTTTGGATGTAGTTGAAATTACGTAAAAAGTGCTCCGAAGCACTAAGGATGTTGTTTGGATGTAGTTGAAATTACGTAAAAAGTGCTCCGAAGCACTTAGGATGTTGTTTGGATGTAGTTGAAATTACGTAAAAAGTGCTCCGAAGCACTAAGGACGTTGTTTGGATGTAGTTGAAATTACGTAAAAAGTGCTTCGAAGCACTTAGGACGTTGTTTGGATGTAGTTGAAATTACGTAAAAAGTGCTCCGAAGCACTTAGGATGTTGTTTGGATGTAGTTGAAATTACGTAAAAAGTGCTCCGAAGCACTTAGGATGTTGTTTGGATGTAGTTGAAATTACGTAAAAAGTGCTCCGAAGCACTTAGGATGTTGTTTGGATGTAGTTGAAATTACGTAAAAAGTGCTTCGAAGCACTTAGGACGTTGTTTGGATGTAGTTGAAATTACGTAAAAAGTGCTTCGGAGCACTTAGGATGTTGTTTGGATGTAGTTGAAATTACGTAAAAAGTGCTCCGAAGCACTTAGGATGTTGTTTGGATGTAGTTGAAATTACGTAAAAAGTGCTCCGAAGCACTTAGGATGTTGTTTGGATGTAGTTGAAATTACGTAAAAAGTGCTCCGAAGCACTAAGGACGTTGTTTGGATGTAGTTGAAATTACGTAAAAAGTGCTTCGAAGCACTTAGGACGTTGTTTGGATGTAGTTGAAATTACGTAAAAAGTGCTCCGAAGCACTAAGGACGTTGTTTGGATGTAGTTGAAATTACGTAAAAAGTGCTTCGAAGCACTTAGGACGTTGTTTGGATGTAGTTGAAATTACGTAAAAAGTGCTTCGAAGCACTTAGGACGTTGTTTGGATGTAGTTGAAATTACGTAAAAAGTGCTCCGAAGCACTAAGGACGTTGTTTGGATGTAGTTGAAATTACGTAAAAAGTGCTCCGAAGCACTTAGGATGTTGTTTGGATGTAGTTGAAATTACGTAAAAAGTGCTCCGAAGCACTAAGGACGTTGTTTGGATGTAGTTGAAATTACGTAAAAAGTGCTCCGAAGCACTTAGGATGTTGTTTGGATGTAGTTGAAATTACGTAAAAAGTGCTCCGAAGCACTTAGGATGTTGTTTGGATGTAGTTGAAATTACGTAAAAAGTGCTTCGAAGCACTTAGGATGTTGTTTGGATGTAGTTGAAATTACGTAAAAAGTGCTCCGAAGCACTTAGGATGTTGTTTGGATGTAGTTGAAATTACGTAAAAAGTGCTCCGAAGCACTTAGGATGTTGTTTGGATGTAGTTGAAATTACGTAAAAAGTGCTCCGAAGCACTTAAGATGTTGTTTGGATGTAGTTGAAATTACGTAAAAAGTGCTCCGAAGCACTAAGGACGTTGTTTGGATGTAGTTGAAATTACGTAAAAAGTGCTCCGAAGCACTTAGGATGTTGTTTGGATGTAGTTGAAATTACGTAAAAAGTGCTCCGAAGCACTACGGACGTTGTTTGGATGTAGTTGAAATTACGTAAAAAGGGCTCCGAAGCAATAAGGATGTTGTTTGGATGTAGTTGAAATTACGTAAAAAGTGCTTCGAAGCACTTAGGACGTTGTTTGGATGTAGTTGAAATTACGTAAAAAGTGCTCCGAAGCACTTAGGATGTTGTTTGGATGTAGTTGAAATTACGTAAAAAGTGCTTCGGAGCACTTAGGATGTTGTTTGGATGTAGTTGAAATTACGTAAAAAGTGCTCCGAAGCACTAAGGACGTTGTTTGGATGTAGTTGAAATTACGTAAAAAGTGCTCCGAAGCACTTAGGATGTTGTTTGGATGTAGTTGAAATTACGTAAAAAGTGCTCCGAAGCACTTAGGATGTTGTTTGGATGTAGTTGAAATTACGTAAAAAGTGCTTCGAAGCACTTAGGATGTTGTTTGGATGTAGTTGAAATTACGTAAAAAGGGCTCCGAAGCAATAAGGATGTTGTTTGGATGTAGTTGAAATTACGTAAAAAGTGCTTCGAAGCACTTAGGACGTTGTTTGGATGTAGTTGAAATTACGTAAAAAGTGCTCCGAAGCACTTAGGATGTTGTTTGGATGTAGTTGAAATTACGTAAAAAGTGCTCCGAAGCACTAAGGACGTTGTTTGGATGTAGTTGAAATTACGTAAAAAGTGCTTCGAAGCACTTAGGACGTTGTTTGGATG
Organism: Anopheles ziemanni; assembly: GCF_943734765.1. NCBI lineage: Eukaryota > Metazoa > Arthropoda > Insecta > Diptera > Culicidae > Anopheles > Anopheles ziemanni. Next base: position 456,824 of record NW_026690084.1, read on the forward strand.
TAGTTGAAATTACGTAAAAAGTGCTTCGAAGCACTTAGGACGTTGTTTGGATGTAGTTGAAATTACGTAAAAAGTGCTCCGAAGCACTAAGGACGTTGTTTGGATGTAGTTGAAATTACGTAAAAAGTGCTTCGAAGCACTTAGGACGTTGTTTGGATGTAGTTGAAATTACGTAAAAAGTGCTTCGAAGCACTTAGGACGTTGTTTGGATGTAGTTGAAATTACGTAAAAAGTGCTCCGAAGCACTTAGGACGTTGTTTGGATGTAGTTGAAATTACGTAAAAAGTGCTCCGAAGCACTTAGGATGTTGTTTGGATGTAGTTGAAATTACGTAAAAAGTGCTCCGAAGCACTTAGGACGTTGTTTGGATGTAGTTGAAATTACGTAAAAAGTGCTCCGAAGCACTTAGGATGTTAATTGGATGTAGTTGAAATTACGTAAAAAGTGCTCCGAAGCACTTAGGATGTTGTTTGGATGTAGTTGAAATTACGTAAAAAGTGCTTCGAAGCACTTAGGATGTTGTTTGGATGTAGTTGAAATTACGTAAAAAGTGCTCCGAAGCACTTAGGATGTTGTTTGGATGTAGTTGAAATTACGTAAAAAGTGCTCCGAAGCACTTAGGATGTTGTTTGGATGTAGTTGAAATTACGTAAAAAGTGCTCCGAAGCACTTAGGATGTTGTTTGGATGTAGTTGAAATTACGTAAAAAGTGCTCCGAAGCACTAAGGACGTTGTTTGGATGTAGTTGAAATTACGTAAAAAGTGCTCCGAAGCACTTAGGATGTTGTTTGGATGTAGTTGAAATTACGTAAAAAGTGCTCCGAAGCACTACGGACGTTGTTTGGATGTAGTTGAAATTACGTAAAAAGTGCTTCGAAGCACTTAGGATGTTGTTTGGATGTAGTTGAAATTACGTAAAAAGTGCTTCGAAGCACTTAGGACGTTGTTTGGATGTAGTTGAAATTACGTAAAAAGTGCTCCGAAGCACTTAGGATGTTGTTTGGATGTAGTTGAAATTACGTAAAAAGTGCTTCGAAGCACTTAGGATGTTGTTTGGATGTAGTTGAAATTACGTAAAAAGTGCTCCGAAGCACTAAGGACGTTGTTTGGATGTAGTTGAAATTACGTAAAAAGTGCTCCGAAGCACTTAGGATGTTGTTTGGATGTAGTTGAAATTACGTAAAAAGTGCTCCGAAGCACTTAGGATGTTGTTTGGATGTAGTTGAAATTACGTAAAAAGTGCTTCGAAGCACTTAGGATGTTGTTTGGATGTAGTTGAAATTACGTAAAAAGTGCTCCGAAGCACTTAGGATGTTGTTTGGATGTAGTTGAAATTACGTAAAAAGTGCTCCGAAGCACTTAGGATGTTGTTTGGATGTAGTTGAAATTACGTAAAAAGTGCTCCGAAGCACTAAGGATGTTGTTTGGATGTAGTTGAAATTACGTAAAAAGTGCTCCGAAGCACTAAGGACGTTGTTTGGATGTAGTTGAAATTACGTAAAAAGTGCTCCGAAGCACTTAGGATGTTGTTTGGATGTAGTTGAAATTACGTAAAAAGTGCTCCGAAGCACTAAGGACGTTGTTTGGATGTAGTTGAAATTACGTAAAAAGTGCTTCGAAGCACTTAGGACGTTGTTTGGATGTAGTTGAAATTACGTAAAAAGTGCTTCGAAGCACTACGGACGTTGTTTGGATGTAGTTGAAATTACGTAAAAAGTGCTCCGAAGCACTAAGGACGTTGTTTGGATGTAGTTGAAATTACGTAAAAAGTGCTCCGAAGCAATAAGGATGTTGTTTGGATGTAGTTGAAATTACGTAAAAAGTGCTCCGAAGCACTTAGGATGTTGTTTGGATGTAGTTGAAATTACGTAAAAAGTGCTTCGAAGCACTTAGGACGTTGTTTGGATGTAGTTGAAATTACGTAAAAAGTGCTTCGAAGCACTTAGGATGTTGTTTGGATGTAGTTGAAATTACGTAAAAAGTGCTCCGAAGCACTTAGGATGTTGTTTGGATGTAGTTGAAATTACGTAAAAAGTGCTCCGAAGCACTTAGGATGTTGTTTGGATGTAGTTGAAATTACGTAAAAAGTGCTCCGAAGCACTAAGGACGTTGTTTGGATGTAGTTGAAATTACGTAAAAAGTGCTCCGAAGCACTTAGGATGTTGTTTGGATGTAGTTGAAATTACGTAAAAAGTGCTCCGAAGCACTAAGGACGTTGTTTGGATGTAGTTGAAATTACGTAAAAAGTGCTTCGAAGCACTTAGGACGTTGTTTGGATGTAGTTGAAATTACGTAAAAAGTGCTCCGAAGCACTAAGGACGTTGTTTGGATGTAGTTGAAATTACGTAAAAAGTGCTTCGAAGCACTTAGGACGTTGTTTGGATGTAGTTGAAATTACGTAAAAAGTGCTCCGAAGCACTTAGGATGTTGTTTGGATGTAGTTGAAATTACGTAAAAAGTGCTCCGAAGCACTAAGGACGTTGTTTGGATGTAGTTGAAATTACGTAAAAAGTGCTTCGAAGCACTTAGGACGTTGTTTGGATGTAGTTGAAATTACGTAAAAAGTGCTTCGAAGCACTTAGGATGTTGTTTGGATGTAGTTGAAATTACGTAAAAAGTGCTCCGAAGCACTTAGGATGTTGTTTGGATGTAGTTGAAATTACGTAAAAAGTGCTCCGAAGCACTTAGGATGTTGTTTGGATGTAGTTGAAATTACGTAAAAAGTGCTCCGAAGCACTAAGGACGTTGTTTGGATGTAGTTGAAATTACGTAAAAAGTGCTTCGAAGCACTTAGGATGTTGTTTGGATGTAGTTGAAATTACGTAAAAAGTGCTCCGAAGCACTTAGGATGTTGTTTGGATGTAGTTGAAATTACGTAAAAAGTGCTCCGAAGCACTTAGGATGTTGTTTGGATGTAGTTGAAATTACGTAAAAAGTGCTCCAAAGCACTTAGGATGTTGTTTGGATGTAGTTGAAATTACGTAAAAAGTGCTCCGAAGCACTAAGGACGTTGTTTGGATGTAGTTGAAATTACGTAAAAAGTGCTTCGAAGCACTTAGGACGTTGTTTGGATGTAGTTGAAATTACGTAAAAAGTGCTTCGAAGCACTTAGGATGTTGTTTGGATGTAGTTGAAATTACGTAAAAAGTGCTTCGAAGCACTTAGGATGTTGTTTGGATGTAGTTGAAATTACGTAAAAAGTGCTCCGAAGCACTAAGGACGTTGTTTGGATGTAGTTGAAATTACGTAAAAAGTGCTCCGAAGCACTTAGGATGTTGTTTGGATGTAGTTGAAATTACGTAAAAAGTGCTCCGAAGCACTTAGGATGTTGTTTGGATGTAGTTGAAATTACGTAAAAAGTGCTCCGAAGCACTTAGGATGTTGTTTGGATGTAGTTGAAATTACGTAAAAAGTGCTCCGAAGCACTTAGGATGTTGTTTGGATGTAGTTGAAATTACGTAAAAAGTGCTCCGAAGCACTTAGGATGTTGTTTGGATGTAGTTGAAATTACGTAAAAAGTGCTTCGAAGCACTTTGGACGTTGTTTGGATGTAGTTGAAATTACGTAAAAAGTGCTCCGAAGCACTAAGGACGTTGTTTGGATGTAGTTGAAATTACGTAAAAAGTGCTCCGAAGCACTTAGGACGTTGTTTGGATGTAGTTGAAATTACGTAAAAAGTGCTCCGAAGCACTTAGGATGTTGTTTGGATGTAGTTGAAATTACGTAAAAAGTGCTTCGAAGCACTTAGGATGTTGTTTGGATGTAGTTGAAATTACGTAAAAAGTGCTTCGAAGCACTTAGGATGTTGTTTGGATGTAGTTGAAATTACGTAAAAAGTGCTCCGAAGCACTAAGGACGTTGTTTGGATGTAGTTGAAATTACGTAAAAAGTGCTCCGAAGCACTTAGGATGTTGTTTGGATGTAGTTGAAATTACGTAAAAAGTGCTCCGAAGCACTTAGGATGTTGTTTGGATGTAGTTGAAATTACGTAAAAAGTGCTCCGAAGCACTTAGGATGTTGTTTGGATGTAGTTGAAATTACGTAAAAAGTGCTCCGAAGCACTTAGGATGTTGTTTGGATGTAGTTGAAATTACGTAAAAAGTGCTCCGAAGCACTTAGGATGTTGTTTGGATGTAGTTGAAATTACGTAAAAAGTGCTTCGAAGCACTTAGGACGTTGTTTGGATGTAGTTGAAATTACGTAAAAAGTGCTCCGAAGCACTTAGGACGTTGTTTGGATGTAGTTGAAATTACGTAAAAAGTGCTCCGAAGCACTTAGGATGTTGTTTGGATGTAGTTGAAATTACGTAAAAAGTGCTCCGAAGCACTAAGGGACGTTGTTTGGATGTAGTTGAAATTACGTAAAAAGTGCTTCGAAGCACTTAGGATGTTGTTTGGATGTAGTTGAAATTACGTAAAAAGTGCTCCGAAGCACTTAGGATGTTGTTTGGATGTAGTTGAAATTACGTAAAAAGTGCTCCGAAGCACTTAGGATGTTGTTTGGATGTAGTTGAAATTACGTAAAAAGTGCTCCGAAGCACTTAGGATGTTGTTTGGATGTAGTTGAAATTACGTAAAAAGTGCTCCGAAGCACTAAGGACGTTGTTTGGATGTAGTTGAAATTACGTAAAAAGTGCTTCGAAGCACTTAGGATGTTGTTTGGATGTAGTTGAAATTACGTAAAAAGTGCTCCGAAGCACTTAGGATGTTGTTTGGATGTAGTTGAAATTACGTAAAAAGTGCTCCGAAGCACTTAGGATGTTGTTTGGATGTAGTTGAAATTACGTAAAAAGTGCTTCGAAGCACTTAGGACGTTGTTTGGATGTAGTTGAAATTACGTAAAAAGTGCTCCGAAGCACTAAGGACGTTGTTTGGATGTAGTTGAAATTACGTAAAAAGTGCTCCGAAGCACTTAGGATGTTGTTTGGATGTAGTTGAAATTACGTAAAAAGTGCTCCGAAGCACTAAGGACGTTGTTTGGATGTAGTTGAAATTACGTAAAAAGTGCTCCGAAGCACTAAGGACGTTGTTTGGATGTAGTTGAAATTACGTAAAAAGTGCTTCGAAGCACTTAGGATGTTGTTTGGATGTAGTTGAAATTACGTAAAAAGTGCTCCGAAGCACTTAGGATGTTGTTTGGATGTAGTTGAAATTACGTAAAAAGTGCTCCGAAGCACTTAGGATGTTGTTTGGATGTAGTTGAAATTACGTAAAAAGTGCTCCGAAGCACTTAGGACGTTGTTTGGATGTAGTTGAAATTACGTAAAAAGTGCTCCGAAGCACTTAGGATGTTGTTTGGATGTAGTTGAAATTACGTAAAAAGTGCTTCGAAGCACTTAGGACGTTGTTTGGATGTAGTTGAAATTACGTAAAAAGTGCTCCGAAGCACTAAGGACGTTGTTTGGATGTAGTTGAAATTACGTAAAAAGTGCTCCGAAGCACTTAGGATGTTGTTTGGATGTAGTTGAAATTACGTAAAAAGTGCTCCGAAGCACTAAGGACGTTGTTTGGATGTAGTTGAAATTACGTAAAAAGTGCTTCGAAGCACTTAGGATGTTGTTTGGATGTAGTTGAAATTACGTAAAAAGTGCTCCGAAGCACTTAGGATGTTGTTTGGATGTAGTTGAAATTACGTAAAAAGTGCTCCGAAGCACTTAGGATGTTGTTTGGATGTAGTTGAAATTACGTAAAAAGTGCTCCGAAGCACTTAGGATGTTGTTTGGATGTAGTTGAAATTACGTAAAAAGTGCTCCGAAGCACTAAGGACGTTGTTTGGATGTAGTTGAAATTACGTAAAAAGTGCTTCGGAGCACTTAGGATGTTGTTTGGATGTAGTTGAAATTACGTAAAAAGGGCTCCGAAGCACTTAGGATGTTGTTTGGATGTAGTTGAAATTACGTAAAAAGTGCTCCGAAGCACTTAGGATGTTGTTTGGATGTAGTTGAAATTACGTAAAAAGTGCTTCGAAGCACTTAGGACGTTGTTTGGATGTAGTTGAAATTACGTAAAAAGTGCTTCGAAGCACTTAGGATGTTGTTTGGATGTAGTTGAAATTACGTAAAAAGTGCTCCGAAGCACTTAGGATGTTGTTTGGATGTAGTTGAAATTACGTAAAAAGTGCTCCGAAGCACTTAGGATGTTGTTTGGATGTAGTTGAAATTACGTAAAAAGTGCTCCGAAGCACTTAAGACGTTGTTTGGATGTAGTTGAAATTACGTAAAAGTGCTCCGAAGCACTTAGGATGTTGTTTGGATGTAGTTGAAATTACGTAAAAAGTGCTCCGAAGCACTAAGGACGTTGTTTGGATGTAGTTGAAATTACGTAAAAAGTGCTCCGAAGCACTTAGGATGTTGTTTGGATGTAGTTGAAATTACGTAAAAAGTGCTCCGAAGCACTTAGGATGTTGTTTGGATGTAGTTGAAATTACGTAAAAAGTGCTCCGAAGCACTTAGGACGTTGTTTGGATGTAGTTGAAATTACGTAAAAAGTGCTTCGAAGCACTTAGGATGTTGTTTGGATGTAGTTGAAATTACGTAAAAAGTGCTCCGAAGCACTTAGGATGTTGTTTGGATGTAGTTGAAATTACGTAAAAAGTGCTCCGAAGCACTTAGGATGTTGTTTGGATGTAGTTGAAATTACGTAAAAAGTGCTCCGAAGCACTAAGGACGTTGTTTGGATGTAGTTGAAATTACGTAAAAAGTGCTTCGAAGCACTTAGGATGTTGTTTGGATGTAGTTGAAATTACGTAAAAAGTGCTCCGAAGCACTAAGGACGTTGTTTGGATGTAGTTGAAATTACGTAAAAAGTGCTCCGAAGCACTTAGCACGTTGTTTGGATGTAGTTGAAATTACGTAAAAAGTGCTCCGAAGCACTTAGGATGTTGTTTGGATGTAGTTGAAATTACGTAAAAAGTGCTTCGAAGCACTTAGGATGTTGTTTGGATGTAGTTGAAATTACGTAAAAAGTGCTCCGAAGCACTTAGGATGTTGTTTGGATGTAGTTGAAATTACGTAAAAAGTGCTCCGAAGCACTTAGGATGTTGTTTGGATGTAGTTGAAATTACGTAAAAAGTGCTCCGAAGCACTAAGGACGTTGTTTGGATGTAGTTGAAATTACGTAAAAAGTGCTCCGAAGCACTTAGGATGTTGTTTGGATGTAGTTGAAATTACGTAAAAAGTGCTCCGAAGCACTAAGGACGTTGTTTGGATGTAGTTGAAATTACGTAAAAAGTGCTCCGAAGCACTTAGCACGTTGTTTGGATGTAGTTGAAATTACGTAAAAAGTGCTCCGAAGCACTTAGGATGTTGTTTGGATGTAGTTGAAATTACGTAAAAAGTGCTTCGAAGCACTTAGGATGTTGTTTGGATGTAGTTGAAATTACGTAAAAAGTGCTCCGAAGCACTTAGGATGTTGTTTGGATGTAGTTGAAATTACGTAAAAAGTGCTCCGAAGCACTTAGGATGTTGTTTGGATGTAGTTGAAATTACGTAAAAAGTGCTCCGAAGCACTTAGGACGTTGTTTGGATGTAGTTGAAATTACGTAAAAAGTGCTCCGAAGCACTTAGGATGTTGTTTGGATGTAGTTGAAATTACGTAAAAAGTGCTCCGAAGCACTAAGGACGTTGTTTGGATGTAGTTGAAATTACGTAAAAAGTGCTCCGAAGCACTTAGGATGTTGTTTGGATGTAGTTGAAATTACGTAAAAAGTGCTCCGAAGCACTAAGGACGTTGTTTGGATGTAGTTGAAATTACGTAAAAAGTGCTTCGAAGCACTTAGGATGTTGTTTGGATGTAGTTGAAATTACGTAAAAAGTGCTCCGAAGCACTAAGGACGTTGTTTGGATGTAGTTGAAATTACGTAAAAAGTGCTTCGAAGCACTTAGGATGTTGTTTGGATGTAGTTGAAATTACGTAAAAAGTGCTCCGAAGCACTTAGGATGTTGTTTGGATGTAGTTGAAATTACGTAAAAAGTGCTCCGAAGCACTTAGGATGTTGTTTGGATGTAGTTGAAATTACGTAAAAAGTGCTCCGAAGCACTTAGGATGTTGTTTGGATGTAGTTGAAATTACGTAAAAAGTGCTCCGAAGCACTAAGGACGTTGTTTGGATGTAGTTGAAATTACGTAAAAAGTGCTTCGGAGCACTTAGGATGTTGTTTGGATGTAGTTGAAATTACGTAAAAAGTGCTCCGAAGCACTTAGGATGTTGTTTGGATGTAGTTGAAATTACGTAAAAAGTGCTCCGAAGCACTTAGGATGTTGTTTGGATGTAGTTGAAATTACGTAAAAAGTGCTTCGAAGCACTTAGGACGTTGTTTGGATGTAGTTGAAATTACGTAAAAAGTGCTTCGAAGCACTTAGGATGTTGTTTGGATGTAGTTGAAATTACGTAAAAAGTGCTCCGAAGCACTTAGGATGTTGTTTGGATGTAGTTGAAATTACGTAAAAAGTGCTTCGAAGCACTTAGGATGTTGTTTGGATGTAGTTGAAATTACGTAAAAAGTGCTCCGAAGCACTTAGGATGTTGTTTGGATGTAGTTGAAATTACGTAAAAAGTGCTCCGAAGCACTTAGGACGTTGTTTGGATGTAGTTGAAATTACGTAAAAAGTGCTTCGGAGCACTTAGGATGTTGTTTGGATGTAGTTGAAATTACGTAAAAAGTGCTCCGAAGCACTTAGGATGTTGTTTGGATGTAGTTGAAATTACGTAAAAAGTGCTCCGAAGCACTTAGGATGTTGTTTGGATGTAGTTGAAATTACGTAAAAAGTGCTCCGAAGCACTTAGGACGTTGTTTGGATGTAGTTGAAATTACGTAAAAAGTGCTTCGAAGCACTTAGGATGTTGTTTGGATGTAGTTGAAATTACGTAAAAAGTGCTCCGAAGCACTTAGGATGTTGTTTGGATGTAGTTGAAATTACGTAAAAAGTGCTCCGAAGCACTTAGGATGTTGTTTGGATGTAGTTGAAATTACGTAAAAAGTGCTCCGAAGCACTAAGGACGTTGTTTGGATGTAGTTGAAATTACGTAAAAAGTGCTTCGAAGCACTTAGGATGTTGTTTGGATGTAGTTGAAATTACGTAAAAAGTGCTCCGAAGCACTAAGGACGTTGTTTGGATGTAGTTGAAATTACGTAAAAAGTGCTCCGAAGCACTTAGCACGTTGTTTGGATGTAGTTGAAATTACGTAAAAAGTGCTCCGAAGCACTAAGGACGTTGTTTGGATGTAGTTGAAATTACGTAAAAAGTGCTCCGAAGCACTTAGGATGTTGTTTGGATGTAGTTGAAATTACGTAAAAAGTGCTCCGAAGCACTAAGGACGTTGTTTGGATGTAGTTGAAATTACGTAAAAAGTGCTTCGAAGCACTTAGGATGTTGTTTGGATGTAGTTGAAATTACGTAAAAAGTACTCCGAAGCACTTAGGATGTTGTTTGGATGTAGTTGAAATTACGTAAAAAGTGCTCCGAAGCACTTAGGATGTTGTTTGGATGTAGTTGAAATTACGTAAAAAGTGCTCCGAAGCACTTAGGATGTTGTTTGGATGTAGTTGAAATTACGTGAAAAGTGCTCCGAAGCACTAAGGACGTTGTTTGGATGTAGTTGAAATTACGTAAAAAGTGCTTCGAAGCACTTAGGATGTTGTTTGGATGTAGTTGAAATTACGTAAAAAGTGCTCCGAAGCACTTAGGATGTTGTTTGGATGTAGTTGAAATTACGTAAAAAGTGCTCCGAAGCACTTAGGATGTTGTTTGGATGTAGTTGAAATTACGTAAAAAGTGCTTCGAAGCACTTAGGACGTTGTTTGGATGTAGTTGAAATTACGTAAAAAGTGCTTCGAAGCACTTAGGATGTTGTTTGGATGTAGTTGAAATTACGTAAAAAGTGCTCCGAAGCACTTAGGATGTTGTTTGGATGTAGTTGAAATTACGTAAAAAGTGCTCCGAAGCACTTAGGATGTTGTTTGGATGTAGTTGAAATTACGTAAAAAGTGCTCCGAAGCACTAAGGACGTTGTTTGGATGTAGTTGAAATTACGTAAAAAGTGCTCCGAAGCACTTAGGATGTTGTTTGGATGTAGTTGAAATTACGTAAAAAGTGCTCCGAAGCACTAAGGACGTTGTTTGGATGTAGTTGAAATTACGTAAAAAGTGATTCGAAGCACTTAGGATGTTGTTTGGATGTAGTTGAAATTACGTAAAAAGTGCTCCGAAGCACTTAGGATGTTGTTTGGATGTAGTTGAAATTACGTAAAAAGTGCTCCGAAGCACTTAGGATGTTGTTTGGATGTAGTTGAAATTACGTAAAAAGTGCTCCGAAGCACTTAGGATGTTGTTTGGATGTAGTTGAAATTACGTAAAAAGTGCTCCGAAGCACTTAGGATGTTGTTTGGATGTAGTTGAAATTACGTAAAAAGTGCTCCGAAGCACTAAGGACGTTGTTTGGATGTAGTTGAAATTACGTAAAAAGTGCTTCGAAGCACTTAGGATGTTGTTTGGATGTAGTTGAAATTACGTAAAAAGTGCTCCGAACACTTAGGATGTTGTTTGGATGTAGTTGAAATTACGTAAAAAGTGCTCCGAAGCACTAAGGACGTTGTTTGGATGTAGTTGAAATTACGTAAAAAGTGCTTCGAAGCACTTAGGATGTTGTTTGGATGTAGTTGAAATTACGTAAAAAGTGCTCCGAAGCACTTAGGATGTTGTTTGGATGTAGTTGAAATTACGTAAAAAGTGCTCCGAAGCACTTAGGATGTTGTTTGGATGTAGTTGAAATTACGTAAAAAGTGCTCCGAAGCACTAAGGACGTTGTTTGGATGTAGTTGAAATTACGTAAAAAGTGCTCCGAAGCACTTAGGATGTTGTTTGGATGTAGTTGAAATTACGTAAAAAGTGCTCCGAAGCACTAAGGACGTTGTTTGGATGTAGTTGAAATTACGTAAAAAGTGCTTCGAAGCACTTAGGATGTTGTTTGGATGTAGTTGAAATTACGTAAAAAGTGCTCCGAAGCACTTAGGATGTTGTTTGGATGTAGTTGAAATTACGTAAAAAGTGCTTCGAAGCACTTAGGATGTTGTTTGGATGTAGTTGAAATTACGTAAAAAGTGCTCCGAAGCACTTAGGATGTTGTTTTGATGTAGTTGAAATTACGTAAAAAGTGCTCCGAAGCACTTAGGATGTTGTTTGGATGTAGTTGAAATTACGTAAAAAGTGCTCCGAAGCACTTAGGATGTTGTTTGGATGTAGTTGAAATTACGTAAAAAGTGCTCCGAAGCACTTAGGACGTTGTTTGGATGTAGTTGAAATTACGTAAAAAGTGCTTCGAAGCACTTAGGATGTTGTTTGGATGTAGTTGAAATTACGTAAAAAGTGCTCCGAAGCACTTAGGATGTTGTTTGGATGTAGTTGAAATTACGTAAAAAGTGCTCCGAAGCACTTAGGATGTTGTTTGGATGTAGTTGAAATTACGTAAAAAGTGCTTCGAAGCACTTAGGATGTTGTTTGGATGTAGTTGAAATTACGTAAAAAGTGCTCCGAAGCACTTAGGATGTTGTTTGGATGTAGTTGAAATTACGTAAAAAGTGCTCCGAAGCACTTAGGATGTTGTTTGGATGTAGTTGAAATTACGTAAAAAGTGCTCCGAAGCACTTAGGATGTTGTTTGGATGTAGTTGAAATTACGTAAAAAGTGCTCCGAAGCACTTAGGATGTTGTTTGGATGTAGTTGAAATTACGTAAAAAGTGCTCCGAAGCACTAAGGACGTTGTTTGGATGTAGTTGAAATTACGTAAAAAGTGCTCCGAAGCACTAAGGACGTTGTTTGGATGTAGTTGAAATTACGTAAAAAGTGCTCCGAAGCACTTAGGATGTTGTTTGGATGTAGTTGAAATTACGTAAAAAGTGCTCCGAAGCACTAAGGACGTTGTTTGGATGTAGTTGAAATTACGTAAAAAGTGCTTCGAAGCACTTAGGATGTTGTTTGGATGTAGTTGAAATTACGTAAAAAGTGCTCCGAAGCACTTAGGATGTTGTTTGGATGTAGTTGAAATTACGTAAAAAGTGCTCCGAAGCACTTAGGATGTTGTTTGGATGTAGTTGAAATTACGTAAAAAGTGCTCCGAAGCACTAAGGACGTTGTTTGGATGTAGTTGAAATTACGTAAAAAGTGCTCCGAAGCACTTAGGATGTTGTTTGGATGTAGTTGAAATTACGTAAAAAGTGCTCCGAAGCACTAAGGACGTTGTTTGGATGTAGTTGAAATTACGTAAAAAGTGCTTCGAAGCACTTAGGATGTTGTTTGGATGTAGTTGAAATTACGTAAAAAGTGCTCCGAAGCACTTAGGATGTTGTTTGGATGTAGTTGAAATTACGTAAAAACTGCTCCGAAGCACTTAGGATGTTGTTTGGATGTAGTTGAAATTACGTAAAAAGTGCTCCGAAGCACTTAGGACGTTGTTTGGATGTAGTTGAAATTACGTAAAAAGTGCTCCGAAGCACTTAGGATGTTGTTTGGATGTAGTTGAAATTACGTAAAAAGTGCTCCGAAGCACTTAGGACGTTGTTTGGATGTAGTTGAAATTACGTAAAAAGTGCTTCGGAGCACTTAGGATGTTGTTTGGATGTAGTTGAAATTACGTAAAAAGTGCTCCGAAGCACTTAGGATGTTGTTTGGATGTAGTTGAAATTACGTAAAAACTGCTCCGAAGCACTTAGGATGTTGTTTGGATGTAGTTGAAATTACGTAAAAAGTGCTCCGAAGCACTTAGGACGTTGTTTGGATGTAGTTGAAATTACGTAAAAAGTGCTTCGAAGCACTTAGGATGTTGTTTGGATGTAGTTGAAATTACGTAAAAAGTGCTCCGAAGCACTAAGGACGTTGTTTGGATGTAGTTGAAATTACGTAAAAAGTGCTTCGAAGCACTTAGGACGTTGTTTGGATGTAGTTGAAATTACGTAAAAAGTGCTCCGAAGCACTTAGGATGTTGTTTGGATGTAGTTGAAATTACGTAAAAAGTGCTCCGAAGCACTAAGGACGTTGTTTGGATGTAGTTGAAATTACGTAAAAAGTGCTTCGAAGCACTTAGGATGTTGTTTGGATGTAGTTGAAATTACGTAAAAAGTGCTCCGAAGCACTTAGGATGTTGTTTGGATGTAGTTGAAATTACGTAAAAAGTGCTCCGAAGCACTTAGGATGTTGTTTGGATGTAGTTGAAATTACGTAAAAAGTGCTCCGAAGCACTTAGGATGTTGTTTGGATGTAGTTGAAATTACGTAAAAAGTGCTCCGAAGCACTTAGGATGTTGTTTGGATGTAGTTGAAATTACGTAAAAAGTGCTCCGAAGCACTTAGGATGTTGTTTGGATGTAGTTGAAATTACGTAAAAAGTGCTCCGAAGCACTAAGGACGTTGTTTGGATGTAGTTGAAATTACGTAAAAAGTGCTCCGAAGCACTTAGGACGTTGTTTGGATGTAGTTGAAATTACGTAAAAAGTGCTCCGAAGCACTTAGGATGTTGTTTGGATGTAGTTGAAATTACGTAAAAAGTGCTCCGAAGCACTTAGGACGTTGTTTGGATGTAGTTGAAATTACGTAAAAAGTGCTCCGAAGCACTTAGGATGTTGTTTGGATGTAGTTGAAATTACGTAAAAAGTGCTCCGAAGCACTTAGGATGTTGTTTGGATGTAGTTGAAATTACGTAAAAAGTGCTCCGAAGCACTAAGGACGTTGTTTGGATGTAGTTGAAATTACGTAAAAAGTGCTCCGAAGCACTTAGGACGTTGTTTGGATGTAGTTGAAATTACGTAAAAAGTGCTTCGAAGCACTTAGGACGTTGTTTGGATGTAGTTGAAATTACGTAAAAAGTGCTTCGAAGCACTTAGGATGTTGTTTGGATGTAGTTGAAATTACGTAAAAAGTGCTCCGAAGCACTAAGGACGTTGTTTGGATGTAGTTGAAATTACGTAAAAAGTGCTTCGAAGCACTTAGGACGTTGTTTGGATGTAGTTGAAATTACGTAAAAAGTGCTTCGAAGCACTTAGGATGTTGTTTGGATGTAGTTGAAATTACGTAAAAAGTGCTTCGAAGCACTTAGGATGTTGTTTGGATGTAGTTGAAATTACGTAAAAAGTGCTCCGAAGCACTTAGGATGTTGTTTGGATGTAGTTGAAATTACGTAAAAAGTGCTCCGAAGCACTTAGGATGTTGTTTGGATGTAGTTGAAATTACGTAAAAAGTGCTCCGAAGCACTTAGGATGTTGTTTGGATGTAGTTGAAATTACGTAAAAAGTGCTCCGAAGCACTTAGGATGTTGTTTGGATGTAGTTGAAATTACGTAAAAAGTGCTTCGAAGCACTTAGGATGTTGTTTGGATGTAGTTGAAATTACGTAAAAAGTGCTCCGAAGCACTTAGGACGTTGTTTGGATGTAGTTGAAATTACGTAAAAAGTGCTCCGAAGCACTTAGGACGTTGTTTGGATGTAGTTGAAATTACGTAAAAAGTGCTTCGAAGCACTTAGGATGTTGTTTGGATGTAGTTGAAATTACGTAAAAAGTGCTCCGAAGCACTAAGGACGTTGTTTGGATGTAGTTGAAATTACGTAAAAAGTGCTTCGAAGCACTTAGGACGTTGTTTGGATGTAGTTGAAATTACGTAAAAAGTGCTCCGAAGCACTAAGGACGTTGTTTGGATGTAGTTGAAATTACGTAAAAAGTGCTCCGAAGCACTAAGGACGTTGTTTGGATGTAGTTGAAATTACGTAAAAAGTGCTCCGAAGCACTAAGGACGTTGTTTGGATGTAGTTGAAATTACGTAAAAAGTGCTCCGAAGCACTTAGGATGTTGTTTGGATGTAGTTGAAATTACGTAAAAAGTGCTCCGAAGCACTAAGGACGTTGTTTGGATGTAGTTGAAATTACGTAAAAAGTGCTTCGAAGCACTTAGGATGTTGTTTGGATGTAGTTGAAATTACGTAAAAAGTGCTCCGAAGCACTTAGGACGTTGTTTGGATGTAGTTGAAATTACGTAAAAAGTGCTTCGAAGCACTTAGGACGTTGTTTGGATGTAGTTGAAATTACGTAAAAAGTGCTTCGAAGCACTTAGGATGTTGTTTGGATGTAGTTGAAATTACGTAAAAAGTGCTCCGAAGCACTAAGGACGTTGTTTGGATGTAGTTGAAATTACGTAAAAAGTGCTTCGAAGCACTTAGGACGTTGTTTGGATGTAGTTGAAATTACGTAAAAAGTGCTCCGAAGCACTAAGGACGTTGTTTGGATGTAGTTGAAATTACGTAAAAAGTGCTCCGAAGCACTAAGGACGTTGTTTGGATGTAGTTGAAATTACGTAAAAAGTGCTCCGAAGCACTAAGGACGTTGTTTGGATGTAGTTGAAATTACGTAAAAAGTGCTCCGAAGCACTTAGGATGTTGTTTGGATGTAGTTGAAATTACGTAAAAAGTGCTCCGAAGCACTAAGGATGTTGTTTGGATGTAGTTGAAATTACGTAAAAAGTGCTTCGAAGCACTTAGGATGTTGTTTGGATGTAGTTGAAATTACGTAAAAAGTGCTCCGAAGCACTTAGGATGTTGTTTGGATGTAGTTGAAATTACGTAAAAAGTGCTCCGAAGCACTTAGGATGTTGTTTGGATGTAGTTGAAATTACGTAAAAAGTGCTCCGAAGCACTTAGGACGTTGTTTGGATGTAGTTGAAATTACGTAAAAAGTGCTCCGAAGCACTTAGGATGTTGTTTGGATGTAGTTGAAATTACGTAAAAAGTGCTCCGAAGCACTTAGGATGTTGTTTGGATGTAGTTGAAATTACGTAAAAAGTGCTCCGAAGCACTTAGGACGTTGTTTGGATGTAGTTGAAATTACGTAAAAAGTGCTCCGAAGCACTTAGGATGTTGTTTGGATGTAGTTGAAATTACGTAAAAAGTGCTCCGAAGCACTTAGGACGTTGTTTGGATGTAGTTGAAATTACGTAAAAAGTGCTTCGAAGCACTTAGGATGTTGTTTGGATGTAGTTGAAATTACGTAAAAAGTGCTCCGAAGCACTTAGGATGTTGTTTGGATGTAGTTGAAATTACGTAAAAAGTGCTCCGAAGCACTTAGGACGTTGTTTGGATGTAGTTGAAATTACGTAAAAAGTGCTTCGAAGCACTTAGGATGTTGTTTGGATGTAGTTGAAATTACGTAAAAAGTGCTCCGAAGCACTTAGGATGTTGTTTGGATGTAGTTGAAATTACGTAAAAAGTGCTTCGAAGCACTTAGGACGTTGTTTGGATGTAGTTGAAATTACGTAAAAAGTGCTTCGAAGCACTTAGGACGGTGTTTGGATGTAGTTGAAATTACGTAAAAAGTGCTTCGAAGCACTTAGGATGTTGTTTGGATGTAGTTGAAATTACGTAAAAAGTGCTCCGAAGCACTTAGGATGTTGTTTGGATGTAGTTGAAATTACGTAAAAAGTGCTCCGAAGCACTAAGGACGTTGTTTGGATGTAGTTGAAATTACGTAAAAAGTGCTCCGAAGCACTAAGGACGTTGTTTGGATGTAGTTGAAATTACGTAAAAAGTGCTCCGAAGCACTTAGGATGTTGTTTGGATGTAGTTGAAATTACGTAAAAAGTGCTCCGAAGCACTTAGGACGTTGTTTGGATGTAGTTGAAATTACGTAAAAAGTGCTTCGAAGCACTTAGGATGTTGTTTGGATGTAGTTGAAATTACGTAAAAAGTGCTCCGAAGCACTTAGGATGTTGTTTGGATGTAGTTGAAATTACGTAAAAAGTGCTCCGAAGCACTTAGGACGTTGTTTGGATGTAGTTGAAATTACGTAAAAAGTGCTCCGAAGCACTAAGGACGTTGTTTGGATGTAGTTGAAATTACGTAAAAAGTGCTTCGAAGCACTTAGGATGTTGTTTGGATGTAGTTGAAATTACGTAAAAAGTGCTCCGAAGCACTTAGGATGTTGTTTGGATGTAGTTGAAATTACGTAAAAAGTGCTCCGAAGCACTACGGACGTTGTTTGGATGTAGTTGAAATTACGTAAAAAGTGCTCCGAAGCACTAAGGACGTTGTTTGGATGTAGTTGAAATTACGTAAAAAGTGCTTCGAAGCACTTAGGATGTTGTTTGGATGTAGTTGAAATTACGTAAAAAGTGCTCCGAAGCACTTAGGACGTTGTTTGGATGTAGTTGAAATTACGTAAAAAGTGCTCCGAAGCACTTAGGACGTTGTTTGGATGTAGTTGAAATTACGTAAAAAGTGCTCCGAAGCACTTAGGATGTTGTTTGGATGTAGTTGAAATTACGTAAAAAGTGCTCCGAAGCACTTAGGACGTTGTTTGGATGTAGTTGAAATTACGTAAAAAGTGCTCCGAAGCACTTAGGATGTTGTTTGGATGTAGTTGAAATTACGTAAAAAGTGCTCCGAAGCACTTAGGATGTTGTTTGGATGTAGTTGAAATTACGTAAAAACTGCTCCGAAGCACTTAGGATGTTGTTTGGATGTAGTTGAAATTACGTAAAAAGTGCTTCGAAGCACTTAGGACGTTGTTTGGATGTAGTTGAAATTACGTAAAAAGTGCTTCGAAGCACTTAGGACGTTGTTTGGATGTAGTTGAAATTACGTAAAAAGTGCTTCGAAGCACTTAGGATGTTGTTTGGATGTAGTTGAAATTACGTAAAAAGTGCTCCGAAGCACTTAGGATGTTGTTTGGATGTAGTTGAAATTACGTAAAAAGTGCTCCGAAGCACTTAGGACGTTGTTTGGATGTAGTTGAAATTACGTAAAAAGTGCTTCGAAGCACTTAGGATGTTGTTTGGATGTAGTTGAAATTACGTAAAAAGTGCTCCGAAGCACTTAGGATGTTGTTTGGATGTAGTTGAAATTACGTAAAAACTGCTCCGAAGCACTTAGGATGTTGTTTGGATGTAGTTGAAATTACGTAAAAACTGCTCCGAAGCACTTAGGATGTTGTTTGGATGTAGTTGAAATTACGTAAAAAGTGCTTCGAAGCACTTAGGACGTTGTTTGGATGTAGTTGAAATTACGTAAAAAGTGCTTCGGAGCACTTAGGACGTTGTTTGGATGTAGTTGAAATTACGTAAAAAGTGCTCCGAAGCACTTAGGATGTTGTTTGGATGTAGTTGAAATTACGTAAAAAGTGCTCCGAAGCACTTAGGATGTTGTTTGGATGTAGTTGAAATTACGTAAAAAGTGCTCCGAAGCACTACGGACGTTGTTTGGATGTAGTTGAAATTACGTAAAAAGTGCTCCGAAGCACTAAGGACGTTGTTTGGATGTAGTTGAAATTACGTAAAAAGTGCTCCGAAGCACTTAGGATGTTGTTTGGATGTAGTTGAAATTACGTAAAAAGTGCTCCGAAGCACTTAGGACGTTGTTTGGATGTAGTTGAAATTACGTAAAAAGTGCTTCGAAGCACTTAGGATGTTGTTTGGATGTAGTTGAAATTACGTAAAAAGTGCTCCGAAGCACTTAGGATGTTGTTTGGATGTAGTTGAAATTACGTAAAAAGTGCTCCGAAGCACTTAGGACGTTGTTTGGATGTAGTTGAAATTACGTAAAAAGTGCTTCGAAGCACTTAGGATGTTGTTTGGATGTAGTTGAAATTACGTAAAAAGTGCTCCGAAGCACTTAGGATGTTGTTTGGATGTAGTTGAAATTACGTAAAAACTGCTCCGAAGCACTTAGGATGTTGTTTGGATGTAGTTGAAATTACGTAAAAAGTGCTTCGAAGCACTTAGGACGTTGTTTGGATGTAGTTGAAATTACGTAAAAAGTGCTTCGAAGCACTTAGGACGTTGTTTGGATGTAGTTGAAATTACGTAAAAAGTGCTTCGAAGCACTTAGGATGTTGTTTGGATGTAGTTGAAATTACGTAAAAAGTGCTCCGAAGCACTTAGGATGTTGTTTGGATGTAGTTGAAATTACGTAAAAAGTGCTCCGAAGCACTAAGGACGTTGTTTGGATGTAGTTGAAATTACGTAAAAAGTGCTCCGAAGCACTAAGGACGTTGTTTGGATGTAGTTGAAATTACGTAAAAAGTGCTTCGAAGCACTTAGGATGTTGTTTGGATGTAGTTGAAATTACGTAAAAAGTGCTCCGAAGCACTTAGGACGTTGTTTGGATGTAGTTGAAATTACGTAAAAAGTGCTCCGAAGCACTTAGGACGTTGTTTGGATGTAGTTGAAATTACGTAAAAAGTGCTCCGAAGCACTTAGGATGTTGTTTGGATGTAGTTGAAATTACGTAAAAAGTGCTCCGAAGCACTTAGGACGTTGTTTGGATGTAGTTGAAATTACGTAAAAAGTGCTTCGAAGCACTTAGGATGTTGTTTGGATGTAGTTGAAATTACGTAAAAAGTGCTCCGAAGCACCTAGGACGTTGTTTGGATGTAGTTGAAATTACGTAAAAACTGCTCCGAAGCACTTAGGATGTTGTTTGGATGAAGTGGAAATTACGTAAAAAGTGCTTCGAAGCACTTAGGACGTTGTTTGGATGTAGTTGAAATTACGTAAAAAGTGCTTCGAAGCACTTAGGACGTTGTTTGGATGTAGTTGAAATTACGTAAAAAGTGCTTCGAAGCACTTAGGATGTTGTTTGGATGTAGTTGAAATTACGTAAAAAGTGCTCCGAAGCACTAAGGACGTTGTTTGGATGTAGTTGAAATTACGTAAAAAGTGCTCCGAAGCACTTAGGATGTTGTTTGGATGTAGTTGAAATTACGTAAAAAGTGCTCCGAAGCACTTAGGACGTTGTTTGGATGTAGTTGAAATTACGTAAAAAGTGCTTCGAAGCACTTAGGATGTTGTTTGGATGTAGTTGAAATTACGTAAAAAGTGCTCCGAAGCACTAAGGACGTTGTTTGGATGTAGTTGAAATTACGTAAAAAGTGCTCCGAAGCACTAAGGACGTTGTTTGGATGTAGTTGAAATTACGTAAAAAGTGCTCCGAAGCACTTAGGATGTTGTTTGGATGTAGTTGAAATTACGTAAAAAGTGCTCCGAAGCACTAAGGACGTTGTTTGGATGTAGTTGAAATTACGTAAAAAGTGCTCCGAAGCACTTAGGATGTTGTTTGGATGTAGTTGAAATTACGTAAAAAGTGCTCCGAAGCACTTAGGACGTTGTTTGGATGTAGTTGAAATTACGTAAAAAGTGCTTCGAAGCACTTAGGACGTTGTTTGGATGTAGTTGAAATTACGTAAAAAGTGCTTCGAAGCACTTAGGACGTTGTTTGGATGTAGTTGAAATTACGTAAAAAGTGCTTCGAAGCACTTAGGATGTTGTTTGGATGTAGTTGAAATTACGTAAAAAGTGCTCCGAAGCACTAAGGACGTTGTTTGGATGTAGTTGAAATTACGTAAAAAGTGCTCCGAAGCACTTAGGATGTTGTTTGGATGTAGTTGAAATTACGTAAAAAGTGCTCCGAAGCACTTAGGACGTTGTTTGGATGTAGTTGAAATTACGTAAAAAGTGCTCCGAAGCACTAAGGACGTTGTTTGGATGTAGTTGAAATTACGTAAAAAGTGCTCCGAAGCACTAAGGACGTTGTTTGGATGTAGTTGAAATTACGTAAAAAGTGCTCCGAAGCACTTAGGATGTTGTTTGGATGTAGTTGAAATTACGTAAAAAGTGCTCCGAAGCACTTAGGACGTTGTTTGGATGTAGTTGAAATTACGTAAAAAGTGCTTCGAAGCACTTAGGATGTTGTTTGGATGTAGTTGAAATTACGTAAAAAGTGCTTCGAAGCACTTAGGATGTTGTTTGGATGTAGTTGAAATTACGTAAAAAGTGCTCCGAAGCACTTAGGATGTTGTTTGGATGTAGTTGAAATTACGTAAAAAGTGCTCCGAAGCACTAAGGACGTTGTTTGGATGTAGTTGAAATTACGTAAAAAGTGCTTCGAAGCACTTAGGACGTTGTTTGGATGTAGTTGAAATTACGTAAAAAGTGCTCCGAAGCACTTAGGATGTTGTTTGGATGTAGTTGAAATTACGTAAAAAGTGCTCCGAAGCACTAAGGACGTTGTTTGGATGTAGTTGAAATTACGTAAAAAGTGCTCCGAAGCACTAAGGATGTTGTTTGGATGTAGTTGAAATTTCGTAAAAAGTGCTCCGAAGCACTAAGGATGTTGTTTGGATGTAGTTGAAATTACGTAAAAAGTGCTCCGAAGCACATAGGACGTTGTTTGGATGTAGTTGAAATTACGTAAAAAGTGCTCCGAAGCACTTAGGATGTAGTTTGGATGTAGTTGAAATTACGTAAAAAGTGCTCCGAAGCACATAGGACGTTGTTTGGATGTAGTTGAAATTACGTAAAAAGTGCTCCTAAGCACTTAGGATGTTGTTTGGATGTAGTTGAAATTACGTAAAAAGTGCTCCGAAGCACTTTAGACGTTGTTTGGATGTAGTTGAAATTACGTAAAAAGTGGTCCGAAGCACTTAGGACGTTGCTTGGATGCAGTTGAAATTACGTAAAAAGTGCTCCGAAGCACTTGAGACGTTGTTTGGATGTAGTTGAAATTACGTAAAAAGTGCTCCGAAGCACTTAGGATGTTGTTTGGATGTAGTTGAAATTACGTAAAAAGTGTTCCGAAGCACTAAGGACGTTGTTTGGATGTAGTTGAAATTACGTAAAAAGTGCTCCGAAGCACTTAGGACGTTGTTTGGATGCAGTTGAAATTACGTAAAAAGTGCTCCGAAGCACTAAGGACGTTGTTTGGATGTAGTTGAAATTACGTAAAAAGTGCTCCGAAGCACTTAGGATGTTGTTTGGATGAAGTTGAAATTACGTAAAAAGTGGTCCGAAGCACTTAGCACGTTGTTTGGATGCAGTTGAAATTACGTAAAGAGTGCTCCGAAGCACTTAGGATGTTGTTTGGATGTAGTCGAAATTACGTAAAAAGTGCTCCTAAGCACTAAGGATGTTGTTTGGATGTAGTTGAAATTACGTAAAAAGTGCTCCGAAGCACTTAGGATGTTGTTTGGATGTAGTTGAAATTACGTAAAAAGTGCTCCGAAGCACTTAGGATGTTGTTTGGATGTAGTTGAAATTACGTAAAAAGTGCTCCGAAGCACTAAGGACGTTGTTTGGATGTAGTTGAAATTACGTAAAAAGTGCTCCGAAGCACTTAGGATGTTGTTTGGATGTAGTTGAAATCACGCAAAAAGTGCTCCGAAGCACTAAGGATGTTGTTTGGATGTAGTTGAAATTTCGTAAAAAGTGCTCCGAAGCACTAAGGATGTTGTTTGGATGTAGTTGAAATTACGTAAAAAGTGCTCCGAAGCACATAGGACGTTGTTTGGATGTAGTTGAAATTACGTAAAAAGTGCTCCGAAGCACTTAGGATGTAGTTTGGATGTAGTTGAAATTACGTAAAAAGTGCTCCGAAGCACATAGGACGTTGTTTGGATGTAGTTGAAATTACGTAAAAAGTGCTCCTAAGCACTTAGGATGTTGTTTGGATGTAGTTGAAATTACGTAAAAAGTGCTCCGAAGCACTAAGGACGTTGTTTGGATGTAGTTGAAATTACGTAAAAAGTGCTCCGAAGCACTTAGGACGTTGTTTGGATGTAGTTGAAATTACGTAAAAAGTGCTCCGAAGCACTTAGGATGTTGTTTGGATGTAGTTGAAATTACGTAAAAAGTGCTCCTAAGCACTTAGGATGTTGTTTGGATGTAGTTGAAATTACGTAAAAAGTGGTCCGAAGCACTTAGCACGTTGTTTGGATGTAGTTGAAATTACGTAAAAAGTGGTCCGAAGCACTTAGGACGTTGCTTGGATGCAGTTGAAATTACGTAAAAAGTGCTCCGAAGCACTAAGGATGTTGTTTGGATGTAGTTGAAATTACGTAAAAAGTGCTCCGAAGCACATAGGACGTTGTTTGGATGTAGTTGAAATTACGTAAAAAGTGCTCCGAAGCACTTAGGATGTAGTTTGGATGTAGTTGAAATTACGTAAAAAGTGCTCCGAAGCACTTAGGATGTTGTTTGGATGTAGTCGAAATTACGTAAAAAGTGCTCCTAAGCACTTAGGATGTTGTTTGGATGTAGTTGAAATTACGTAAAAAGTGCTCCGAAGCACTTAGGATGTTGTTTGGATGTAGTTGAAATTACGTAAAAAGTGCTCCGAAGCACTTAGGACGTTGTTTGGATGTAGTTGAAATTACGTAAAAAGTGCTCCGAAGCACTTAGGACGTTGTTTGGATGTAGTTGAAATTACGTAAAAAGTGCTCCGAAGCACTTAGGATGTTGTTTGGATGTAGTTGAAATTACGTACAAAGTGCTCCGAAGCACTTAGGATGTTGTTTGGATGTAGTTGAAATTACGTAAAAAGTGGTCCGAAGCACTTAGGATGTTGTTTGGATGTAGTTGAAATTACGTAAAAAGTGCTCCGAAGCATTAAGGATGTTGTTTGGATGTAGTTGAAATTACGTAAAAAGTGCTCCGAAGCACTTAGGATGTTGTTTGGATGTAGTCGAAATTACGTAAAAAGTGCTCCTAAGCACTTAGGATGTTGTTTGGATGTAGTTGAAATTACGTAAAAAGTGCTCCGAAGCACTTAGGATGTTGTTTGGATGTAGTTGAAATTACGTAAAAAGTGGTCCGAAGCACTTAGGACGTTGCTTGGATGCAGTTGAAATTATGTAAAAAGTGCTCCGAAGCACTTGAGACGTTGTTTGGATGTAGTTGAAATTACGTAAAAAGTGCTCCGAAGCACTTAGGATGTTGTTTGGATGTAGTTGAAATTACGTAAAAAGTGCTCCGAAGCACTAAGGACGTTGTTTGGATGTAGTTGAAATTACGTAAAAAGTGCTCCGAAGCACTTAGGACGTTGTTTGGATGCAGTTGAAATTACGTAAAAAGTGCTCCGAAGCACTAAGGACGTTGTTTGGATGTAGTTGAAATTACGTAAAAAGTGCTCCGAAGCACTTAGGATGTTGTTTGGATGAAGTTGAAATTACGTAAAAAGTGGTCCGAAGCACTTAGCACGTTGTTTGGATGCAGTTGAAATTACGTAAAGAGTGCTCCGAAGCACTTAGGATGTTGTTTGGATGTAGTCGAAATTACGTAAAAAGTGCTCCTAAGCACTAAGGATGTTGTTTGGATGTAGTTGAAATTACGTAAAAAGTGCTCCGAAGCACTTAGGATGTTGTTTGGATGTAGTTGAAATTACGTAAAAAGTGCTCCGAAGCACTTAGGATGTTGTTTGGATGTAGTTGAAATTACGTAAAAAGTGCTCCGAAGCACTAAGGACGTTGTTTGGATGTAGTTGAAATTACGTAAAAAGTGCTCCGAAGCACTTAGGATGTTGTTTGGATGTAGTTGAAATCACGCAAAAAGTGCTCCGAAGCACTAAGGATGTTGTTTGGATGTAGTTGAAATTTCGTAAAAAGTGCTCCGAAGCACTAAGGATGTTGTTTGGATGTAGTTGAAATTACGTAAAAAGTGCTCCGAAGCACATAGGACGTTGTTTGGATGTAGTTGAAATTACGTAAAAAGTGCTCCGAAGCACTTAGGATGTAGTTTGGATGTAGTTGAAATTACGTAAAAAGTGCTCCGAAGCACATAGGACGTTGTTTGGATGTAGTTGAAATTACGTAAAAAGTGCTCCTAAGCACTTAGGATGTTGTTTGGATGTAGTTGAAATTACGTAAAAAGTGGTCCGAAGCACTTTAGACGTTGTTTGGATGTAGTTGAAATTACGTAAAAAGTGGTCCGAAGCACTTAGGACGTTGCTTGGATGCAGTTGAAATTACGTAAAAAGTGCTCCGAAGCACTTGAGACGTTGTTTGGATGTAGTTGAAATTACGTAAAAAGTGCTCCGAAGCACTTAGGACGTTGTTTGGATGAAGTTGAAATTACGTAAAAAGTGCTCCGAAGCACTTAGGACGTTGCTTGGATGCAGTTGAAATTACGTAAAAAGTGCTCCGAAGCACTTAGGACGTTGTTTGGATGCAGTTGAAATTACGTAAAAAGTGCTCCGAAGCACTAAGGACGTTGTTTGGATGTAGTTGAAATTACGTAAAAAGTGCTCCGAAGCACTTAGGATGTTGTTTGGATGAAGTTGAAATTACGTAAAAAGTGGTCCGAAGCACTTAGCACGTTGTTTGGATGCAGTTGAAATTACGTAAAGAGTGCTCCGAAGCACTTAGGATGTTGTTTGGATGTAGTCGAAATTACGTAAAAAGTGCTCCTAAGCACTAAGGATGTTGTTTGGATGTAGTTGAAATTACGTAAAAAGTGCTCCGAAGCACTTAGGATGTTGTTTGGATGTAGTTGAAATTACGTAAAAAGTGCTCCGAAGCACTTAGGATGTTGTTTGGATGTAGTTGAAATTACGTAAAAAGTGCTCCGAAGCACTAAGGACGTTGTTTGGATGTAGTTGAAATTACGTAAAAAGTGCTCCGAAGCATTAAGGATGTTGTTTGGATGTAGTTGAAATTACGTAAAAAGTGCTCCGAAGCACTAAGAATGTTGATTGGATGTAGTTGAAATTACGTATAAAGTGCTCCGAAGCACTTAGGATGTTGTTTGGATGTAGTTGAAATTACGTAAAAAGTGCTCCGAAGCACTTAGGATGTTGTTTGGATGTAGTTGAAATTACGTAAAAAGTGCTCCGAAGCACTTAGGATGTAGTTTGGATGTAGTTGAAATTACGTAAAAAGTGCTCCGAAGCACATAGGACGTTGTTTGGATGTAGTTGAAATTACGTAAAAAGTGCTCCTAAGCACTTAGGATGTTGTTTGGATGTAGTTGAAATTACGTAAAAAGTGGTCCGAAGCACTTTAGACGTTGTTTGGATGTAGTTGAAATTACGTAAAAAGTGCTCCGAAGCACTAAGGACGTTGTTTGGATGTAGTTGAAATTACGTAAAAAGTGCTCCGAAGCACTTAGCATGTTGTTTGGATGTAGTTGAAATCACGCAAAAAGTGCTCCGAAGCATTAAGGATGTTGTTTGGATGTAGTTGAAATTACGTAAAAAGTGCTCCGAAGCACTAAGAATGTTGATTGGATGTAGTTGAAATTACGTAAAAAGTGCTCCGAAGCACATAGGACGTTGTTTGGATGTAGTTGAAATTACGTAAAAAGTGCTCCGAAGCACTTAGGACGTTGTTTGGATTTAGTTGAAATTACGTAAAAAGTGCTCCGAAGCACTTAGGACGTTGTTTGGATGTAGTTGAAATTACGTAAAAAGTGCTCCGAAGCATTAAGGATGTTGTTTGGATGTAGTTGAAATTACGTAAAAAGTGCTCCGAAGCACTAAGAATGTTGATTGGATGTAGTTGAAATTACGTATAAAGTGCTCCGAAGCACTTAGGATGTTGTTTGGATGTAGTTGAAATTACGTAAAAAGTGCTCCGAAGCACTTAGGATGTTGTTTGGATGTAGTTGAAATTACGTAAAAAGTGCTCCGAAGCACTTTAGACGTTGTTTGGATGTAGTTGAAATTACGTAAAAAGTGCTCCGAAGCACTAAGGACGTTGTTTGGATGTAGTTGAAATTACGTAAAAAGTGCTCCGAAGCACTTAGCATGTTGTTTGGATGTAGTTGAAATCACGCAAAAAGTGCTCCGAAGCATTAAGGATGTTGTTTGGATGTAGTTGAAATTACGTAAAAAGTGCTCCGAAGCACTAAGAATGTTGATTGGATGTAGTTGAAATTACGTATAAAGTGCTCCGAAGCACTTAGGATGTTGTTTGGATGTAGTTGAAATTACGTAAAAAGTGCTCCGAAGCACTTAGGATGTTGTTTGGATGTAGTTGAAATTACGTAAAAAGTGCTCCGAAGCACTTAGGATGTTGTTTGGATGTAGTTGAAATTACGTAAAAAGTGCTCCGAAGCACATAGGACGTTGTTTGGATGTAGTTGAAATTACGTAAAAAGTGCTCCGAAGCACTTAGGACGTTGTTTGGATGTAGTTGAAATTACGTAAAAAGTGCTCCGAAGCACTTAGGACGTTGTTTGGATGTAGTTGAAATTACGTAAAAAGTGCTCCGAAGCATTAAGGATGTTGTTTGGATGTAGTTGAAATTACGTAAAAAGTGCTCCGAAGCACTAAGAATGTTGATTGGATGTAGTTGAAATTACGTAAAAAGTGCTCCGAAGCACTAAGAATGTTGATTGGATGTAGTTGAAATTACGTATAAAGTGCTCCGAAGCACTAAGGACGTTGTTTGGATGTAGTTGAAATTACGTAAAAAGTGCTCCGAAGCACTTAGCATGTTGTTTGGATGTAGTTGAAATCACGCAAAAAGTGCTCCGAAGCATTAAGGATGTTGTTTGGATGTAGTTGAAATTACGTAAAAAGTGCTCCGAAGCACTAAGGATGTTGTTTGGATGTAGTTGAAATTACGTAAAAAGTGCTCCGAAGCACTTAGGATGTTGTTTGGATGTAGTTGAAATTACGTAAAAAGTGCTCCGAAGCACTTAGGATGTTGTTTGGATGTAGTTGAAATTACGTAAAAAGTGCTCCGAAGCACTAAGGATGTTGTTATGATGTAGTTGAAATTACGTAAAAAGTGCTCCGAAGCACTTAGCATGTTGTTTGGATGTAGTTGAAATCACGCAAAAAGTGCTCCGAAGCATTAAGGATGTTGTTTGGATGTAGTTGAAATTACGTAAAAAGTGCTCCGAAGCACTAAGGATGTTGTTTGGATGTAGTTGAAATTACGTAAAAAGTGCTCCGAAGCACTTAGGATGTTGTTTGGATGTAGTTGAAATTACGTAAAAAGTGCTCCGAAGCACTTAGCATGTTGTTTGGATGTAGTTGAAATCACGCAAAAAGTGCTCCGAAGCATTAAGGATGTTGTTTGGATGTAGTTGAAATTACGTAAAAAGTGCTCCGAAGCACTAAGGATGTTGTTTGGATGTAGTTGAAATTACGTATAAAGTGCTCCGAAGCACTAAGGACGTTGTTTGGATGTAGTTGAAATTACGTAAAAAGTGCTCCGAAGCACTTAGCATGTTGTTTGGATGTAGTTGAAATCACGCAAAAAGTGCTCCGAAGCATTAAGGATGTTGTTTGGATGTAGTTGAAATTACGTAAAAAGTGCTCCGAAGCACTAAGGATGTTGTTTGGATGTAGTTGAAATTACGTAAAAAGTGCTCCGAAGCACTTAGGATGTTGTTTGGATGTAGTTGAAATTACGTAAAAAGTGCTCCGAAGCACTTAGGATGTTGTTTGGATGTAGTTGAAATCACGCAAAAAGTGCTCCGAAGCACTAAGGATGTTGTTATGATGTAGTTGAAATTACGTAAAAAGTGCTCCGAAGCACTTAGGATGTTGTTTGGATGTAGTTGAAATTACGTAAAAAGTGCTCCGAAGCACTAAGGATGTTGTTATGATGTAGTTGAAATTACGTAAAAAGTGCTCCGAAGCACTTAGGACGTTGTTTGGATGTAGTTGAAATTACGTAAAAAGTGCTCCGAAGCATTAAGGATGTTGTTTGGATGTAGTTGAAATTACGTAAAAAGTGCTCCGAAGCACTTAGGATGTTAATTGGATGTAGTTGAAATTACGTAAAAAGTGCTCCGAAGCACTTAGGATGTTGTTTGGATGTAGTTGAAATTACGTAAAAAGTGCTCCGAAGCACTTAGGATGTTGTTTGGATGTAGTTGAAATTACGTAAAAAGTGCTCCGAAGCACTAAGGATGTTGTTATGATGTAGTTGAAATTACGTAAAAAGTGCTCCGAAGCACTAAGGACGTTGTTTGGATGTAGTTGAAATTACGTAAAAAGTGCTCCGAAGCACTTAGCATGTTGTTTGGATGTAGTTGAAATCACGCAAAAAGTGCTCCGAAGCACTTAGGATGTTGTTTGGATGTAGTTGAAATTACGTAAAAAGTGCTCCGAAGCACTAAGGATGTTGTTTGGATGTAGTTGAAATTACGTAAAAAGTGCTCCGAAGCACTTAGGATGTTGTTTGGATGTAGTTGAAATTACGTAAAAAGTGCTCCGAAGCACTTAAGATGTTGTTTGGATGTAGTTGAAATTACGTAAAAAGTGCTCCGAAGCACTTAGGATGTTGTTTGGATGTAGTTGAAATTACGTAAAAAGTGCTCCGAAGCACTTAGGACGTTGTTTGGATGTAGTTGACATTACGTAAAAAGTGCTCCGAAGCTCTAAGGATGTTGTTTGGATTTAGTTGAAGTTACGTAAAAAGTGCTTCCAAGCAACTTTGAAGATGATTCTATGTTGTTGGAATTACGTAAAAAGTGCTCCGAAGCACTAAGGATGTTGTTTGGATGTAGTTGAAATTACGTAAAAAGTGCTCCGAAGCACATAGGACGTTGTTTGGATGTAGTTGAAATTACGTAAAAAGTGCTCCGAAGCACTTAGGACGTTGTTTGGATGTAGTTGAAATTACGTAAAAAGTGCTCCGAAGCATTAAGGATGTTGTTTGGATGTAGTTGAAATTACGTAAAAAGTGCTTCCAAGCAACTTTGAAGATGATTCTATGTTGTTGGAATTACGTAAAAAGTGCTCCGAAGCACTAAGGATGTTGTTTGGATGTAGTTGAAATTACGTAAAAAGTGCTCCGAAGCACATAGGACGTTGTTTGGATGTAGTTGAAATTACGTAAAAAGTGCTCCGAAGCACTTAGGACGTTGTTTGGATGTAGTTGAAATTACGTAAAAAGTGCTCCGAAGCATTAAGGATGTTGTTTGGATGTAGTTGAAATTACGTAAAAAGTGCTCCGAAGCACTTAGGATGTAGTTTGGATGTAGTTGAAATTACGTAAAAAGTGCTCCGAAGCACTTAGGATGTTGTTTGGATGTAGTTGAAATTACGTAAAAAGTGCTCCGAAGCACTTAGGATGTTGTTTGGATGTAGTTGAAATTACGTAAAAAGTGCTCCGAAGCACTTAGGATGTTGTTATGATGTAGTTGAAATTACGTAAAAAGTGCTCCGAAGCACTTAGGATGTTGTTTGGATGTAGTTGAAATTACGTAAAAAGTGCTCCGAAGCACTAAGGATGTTGTTATGATGTAGTTGAAATTACGTAAAAAGTGCTCCGAAGCACTTAGGACGTTGTTTGGATGTAGTTGAAATTACGTAAAAAGTGCTCCGAAGCATTAAGGATGTTGTTTGGATGTAGTTGAAATTACGTAAAAAGTGCTCCGAAGCACTTAGGATGTTAATTGGATGTAGTTGAAATTACGTAAAAAGTGCTCCGAAGCACTTAGGATGTTGTTTGGATGTAGTTGAAATTACGTAAAAAGTGCTCCGAAGCACTTAGGATGTTGTTTGGATGTAGTTGAAATTACGTAAAAAGTGCTCCGAAGCACTAAGGATGTTGTTATGATGTAGTTGAAATTACGTAAAAAGTGCTCCGAAGCACTAAGGACGTTGTTTGGATGTAGTTGAAATTACGTAAAAAGTGCTCCGAAGCACTTAGCATGTTGTTTGGATGTAGTTGAAATCACGCAAAAAGTGCTCCGAAGCACTTAGGATGTTGTTTGGATGTAGTTGAAATTACGTAAAAAGTGCTCCGAAGCACTAAGGATGTAGTTTGGATGTAGTTGAAATTACGTAAAAAGTGCTCCGAAGCACTTAGGATGTTGTTTGGATGTAGTTGAAATTACGTAAAAAGTGCTCCGAAGCACTTAAGATGTTGTTTGGATGTAGTTGAAATTACGTAAAAAGTGCTCCGAAGCACTTAGGATGTTGTTTGGATGTAGTTGAAATTACGTAAAAAGTGCTCCGAAGCACTTAGGACGTTGTTTGGATGTAGTTGACATTACGTAAAAAGTGCTCCGAAGCTCTAAGGATGTTGTTTGGATTTAGTTGAAGTTACGTAAAAAGTGCTCCGAAGCACTTAGGATGTTGTTTGGATGTAGTTGAAATCACGCAAAAAGTGCTCCGAAGCACTAAGGATGTTGTTTGGATGTAGTTGAAATTTCGTAAAAAGTGCTTCCAAGCAACTTTGAAGATGATTCTATGTTGTTGGAATTACGTAAAAAGTGCTCCGAAGCACTAAGGATGTTGTTTGGATGTAGTTGAAATTACGTAAAAAGTGCTCCGAAGCACATAGGACGTTGTTTGGATGTAGTTGAAATTACGTAAAAAGTGCTCCGAAGCACTTAGGATGTTGTTTGGATGTAGTTGAAATTACGTGAAAAGTGCTCCGAAGCACTTAGGATGTTGTTTGGATGTAGTTGAAATTACGTAAAAAGTGCTCCGAAGCACTTAGGACGTTGTTTGGATGTAGTTGAAATTACGTGAAAAGTGCTCCGAAGCACTTAGGATGTTGTTTGGATGTAGTTGAAATTACGTAAAAAGTGCTCCGAAGCACTTAGGATGTTGTTTGGATGTAGTTGAAATTACGTAAAAAGTGCTCCGAAGCACTTAGGATGTTGTTTGGATGTAGTTGAAATTACGTAAAAAGTGCTCCGAAGCACTTAGGATGTTGTTTGGATGTAGTTGACATTACGTAAAAAGTGCTCCGAAGCACTTAGGATGTTGTTTGGATGTAGTTGAAATTACGTAAAAAGTGCTCCGAAGCATTAAGGATGTTGTTTGGATGTAGTTGAAATTACGTAAAAAGTGCTCCGAAGCACTTAGGATGTAGTTTGGATGTAGTTGAAATTACGTAAAAAGTGCTCCGAAGCACTTAGGATGTTGTTTGGATGTAGTTGAAATTACGTAAAAAGTGCTCCGAAGCACTTAGGATGTTGTTTGGATGTAGTTGAAATTACGTAAAAAGTGCTCCGAAGCACTTAGGATGTTGTTATGATGTAGTTGAAATTACGTAAAAAGTGCTCCGAAGCACTTAGGATGTTGTTTGGATGTAGTTGAAATTACGTAAAAAGTGCTCCGAAGCACTTAGGACGTTGTTTGGATGTAGTTGAAATTACGTAAAAAGTGCTCCGAAGCATTAAGGATGTTGTTTGGATGTAAATGAAATTACGTAAAAAGTGCTCCGAAGCACTTAGGATGTTGTTTGGATGTAGTTGAAATTACGTAAAAAGTGCTCCGAAGCACTAAGGATGTTGTTATGATGTAGTTGAAATTACGTAAAAAGTGCTCCGAAGCACTAAGGACGTTGTTTGGATGTAGTTGAAATTACGTAAAAAGTGCTCCGAAGCACTTAGCATGTTGTTTGGATGTAGTTGAAATCACGCAAAAAGTGCTCCGAAGCACTTAGGATGTTGTTTGGATGTAGTTGAAATTACGTAAAAAGTGCTCCGAAGCACTTAGGATGTTGTTTGGATGTAGTTGAAATTACGTAAAAAGTGCTCCGAAGCACTTAACATGTTGTTTGGATGTAGTTGAAATTACGTAAAAAGTGCTCCGAAGCACTTAGGATGTTGTTTGGATGTAGTTGAAATTACGTAAAAAGTGCTCCGAAGCACTTAGGACGTTGTTTGGATGTAGTTGACATTACGTAAAAAGTGCTCCGAAGCTCTAAGGATGTTGTTTGGATTTAGTTGAAGTTACGTAAAAAGTGCTCCGAAGCACTTAGGATGTTGTTTGGATGTAGTTGAAATTACGTAAAAAGTGCTCCGAAGCACTTAGGATGTTGTTTGGATGTAGTTGAAATTACGTAAAAAGTGCTCCGAAGCACTTAGGACGTTGTTTGGATGTAGATGAAATTACGTAAAAAGTGCTCCGAAGCACTTAGGATGTTGTTTGGATGTAGTTGAAATTACGTAAAAAGTGCTCCGAAGCACTTAGGATGTTGTTTGGATGTAGTTGAAATTACGTAAAAAGTGCTCCGAAGCACTTAGGATGTTGTTTGGATGTAGTTGAAATTACGTAAAAAGTGCTCCGAAGCACTTAGGACGTTGTTTGGATGTAGTTGAAATTACGTAAAAAGTGCTCCGAAGCACTTAGGATGTTGTTTGGATGTAGTTGAAATTACGTAAAAAGTGCTCCGAAGCACTTAGGATGTTGTTTGGATGTAGTTGACATTACGTAAAAAGTGCTCCGAAGCACTTAGGACGTTGTTTGGATGTAGATGAAATTACGTAAAAAGTGCTCCGAAGCACTTAGGATGTTGTTTGGATGTAGTTGAAATTACGTAAAAAGTGCTCCGAAGCACTTAGGATGTTGTTTGGATGTAGTTGAAATTACGTAAAAAGTGCTCCGAAGCTCTAAGGATGTTGTTTGGATTTAGTTGAAGTTACGTAAAAAGTGCTCCGAAGCACTTAGGACGTTGTTTGGATGTAGTTGAAATTACGTAAAAAGTGCTCCGAAGCACTTAGGATGTAGTTTGGATGTAGTTGAAATTACGTAAAAAGTGCTCCGAAGCACTTAGGATGTTGTTTGGATGTAGTTGAAATTACGTAAAAAGTGCTCCGAAGCACTTAGGATGTTGTTTGGATGTAGTTGAAATTACGTAAAAAGTGCTCCGAAGCACTTAGGACGTTGTTTGGATGTAGATGAAATTACGTAAAAAGTGCTCCGAAGCACTTAGGATGTTGTTTGGATGTAGTTGAAATTACGTAAAAAGTGCTCCGAAGCACTTAGCATGTTGTTTGGATGTAGTTGAAATCACGCAAAAAGTGCTCCGAAGCACTTAGGATGTTGTTTGGATGTAGTTGAAATCACGTAAAAAGTGCTCCGAAGCTCTAAGGATGTTGTTTGGATGTAGTTGAAATTACGTAAAAAGTGCTCCGAAGCACTTAGCATGTTGTTTGGATGTAGATGAAGTTACGTAAAAAGTGCTCCGAAGCACTTAGGATGTTGTTTGGATGTAGTTGAAATTACGTAAAAAGTGCTCCGAAGCACTTAGGACGTTGTTTGGATGTAGATGAAATTACGTAAAAAGTGCTCCGAAGCACTTAGGATGTTGTTTGGATGTAGTTGAAATTACGTAAAAAGTGCTCCGAAGCACTTAGGATGTTGTTTGGATGTAGTTGAAATTACGTAAAAAGTGCTCCGAAGCTCTAAGGATGTTGTTTGGATTTAGTTGAAGTTACGTAAAAAGTGCTCCGAAGCACTTAGGATGTTGTTTGGATGTAGTTGAAATTACGTAAAAAGTGCTCCGAAGCACTTAGGATGTTGTTTGGATGTAGTTGAAATTACGTAAAAAGTGCTCCGAAGCACTTAGGACGTTGTTTGGATGTAGTTGAAATTAC
This sequence comes from Anopheles ziemanni, assembly GCF_943734765.1. Taxonomy (NCBI): domain Eukaryota; kingdom Metazoa; phylum Arthropoda; class Insecta; order Diptera; family Culicidae; genus Anopheles; species Anopheles ziemanni. The sequence goes on from NW_026690084.1 coordinate 490,915, forward strand.
GTAAAAAGTGCTCCGAAGCACTTAGGATGTTGTTTGGATGTAGTTGAAATTACGTAAAAAGTGCTCCGAAGCACTTAGGATGTTGTTTGGATGTAGTTGAAATTACGTAAAAAGTGCTCCGAAGCACTTAGGATGTTGTTTGGATGTAGTTGAAATCACGTAAAAAGTGCTCCGAAGCACTTAGGACGTTGTTTGGATGTAGATGAAATTACGTAAAAAGTGCTCCGAAGCACTTAGGATGTTGTTTGGATGTAGTTGAAATTACGTAAAAAGTGCTCCGAAGCACTTAGGATGTTGTTTGGATGTAGTTGAAATTACGTAAAAAGTGCTCCGAAGCACTTAGGATGTTGTTTGGATGTAGTTGAAATTACGTAAAAAGTGCTCCGAAGCACTTAGGATGTTGTTTGGATGTAGTTGAAATTACGTAAAAAGTGCTCCGAAGCACTTGAGACGTTGTTTGGATGTAGTTGAAATTACGTGAAAAGTGCTCCGAAGCACTTAGGATGTTGTTTGGATGTAGTTGAAATTACGTTAAAAGTGCTCCGAAGCACTTAGGACGTTGTTTGGATGTAGTTGAAATTACGTGAAAAGTGCTCCGAAGCACTTAGGATGTTGTTTGGATGTAGTTGAAATTACGTGAAAAGTGCTCCGAAGCACTTAGGATGTTGTTTGGATGTAGTTGAAATTACGTAAAAAGTGCTCCGAAGCACTTAGGACGTTGTTTGGATGTAGTTGAAATTACGTGAAAAGTGCTCCGAAGCACTAAGGACGTTGTTTGGATGTAGTTGAAATTACGTAAAAAGTGCTCCGAAGCACTTAGGACGTTGTTTGGATGTAGTTGAAATTACGTAAAAAGTGCTCCGAAGCACTTAGGATGTTGTTTGGATGTAGTTGAAATTACGTAAAAAGTGCTCCGAAGCACTTAGGACGTCGTTTGGATGTAGTTGAAATTACGTGAAAAGTGCTCCGAAGCACTTAGGACGTTGTTTGGATGTAGTTGAAATTACGTGAAAAGTGCTCCGAAGCACTTAGGATGTTGTTTGGATGTAGTTGAAATTACGTGAAAAGTGCTCCGAAGCACTTAGGACGTTGTTTGGATGTAGTTGAAATTACGTAAAAAGTGCTCCGAAGCACTTAGGACGTTGTTTGGATGTAGTTGAAATTACGTGAAAAGTGCTCCGAAGCACTTAGGATGTTGTTTGGATGTAGTTGAAATTACGTAAAAAGTGCTCCGAAGCACTTAGGACGTCGTTTGGATGTAGTTGAAATTACGTAAAAAGTGCTCCGAAGCACTTAGGATGTTGTTTGGATGTAGTTGAAATTACGTAAAAAGTGCTCCGAAGCACTTAGGACGTTGTTTGGATGTAGTTGAAATTACGTGAAAAGTGCTCCGAAGCACTTAGGATGTTGTTTGGATGTAGTTGAAATTACGTAAAAAGTGCTCCGAAGCACTTAGGACGTCGTTTGGATGTAGTTGAAATTACGTAAAAAGTGCTCCGAAGCACTTAGGACGTTGTTTGGATGTAGTTGAAATTACGTGAAAAGTGCTCCGAAGCACTTAGGATGTTGTTTGGATGTAGTTGAAATTACGTGAAAAGTGCTCCGAAGCACTTAGGATGTTGTTTGGATGTAGTTGAAATTACGTAAAAAGTGCTCCGAAGCACTTAGGACGTCGTTTGGATGTAGTTGAAATTACGTAAAAAGTGCTCCGAAGCACTTAGGACGTTGTTTGGATGTAGTTGAAATTACGTGAAAAGTGCTCCGAAGCACTTAGGATGTTGTTTGGATGTAGTTGAAATTACGTGAAAAGTGCTCCGAAGCACTTAGGATGTTGTTTGGATGTAGTTGAAATTACGTAAAAAGTGCTCCGAAGCACTTAGGACGTCGTTTGGATGTAGTTGAAATTACGTGAAAAGTGCTCCGAAGCACTTAGGACGTTGTTTGGATGTAGTTGAAATTACGTGAAAAGTGCTCCGAAGCACTTAGGATGTTGTTTGGATGTAGTTGAAATTACGTAAAAAGTGCTCCGAAGCACTTAGGACGTCGTTTGGATGTAGTTGAAATTACGTAAAAAGTGCTCCGAAGCACTTAGGACGTTGTTTGGATGTAGTTGAAATTACGTGAAAAGTGCTCCGAAGCACTTAGGATGTTGTTTGGATGTAGTTGAAATTACGTGAAAAGTGCTCCGAAGCACTTAGGATGTTGTTTGGATGTAGTTGAAATTACGTAAAAAGTGCTCCGAAGCACTTAGGACGTCGTTTGGATGTAGTTGAAATTACGTAAAAAGTGCTCCGAAGCACTTAGGACGTTGTTTGGATGTAGTTGAAATTACGTAAAAAGTGCTCCGAAGCACTTAGGATGTTGTTTGGATGTAGTTGAAATTACGTGAAAAGTGCTCCGAAGCACTTAGGATGTTGTTTGGATGTAGTTGAAATTACGTAAAAAGTGCTCCGAAGCACTTAGGACGTCGTTTGGATGTAGTTGAAATTACGTAAAAAGTGCTCCGAAGCACTTAGGACGTCGTTTGGATGTAGTTGAAATTACGTAAAAAGTGCTCCGAAGCACTTAGGATGTTGTTTGGATGTAGTTGAAATTACGTAAAAAGTGCTCCGAAGCACTTAGGACGTCGTTTGGATGTAGTTGAAATTACGTAAAAAGTGCTCCGAAGCACTTAGGATGTTGTTTGGATGTAGTTGAAATTACGTAAAAAGTGCTCCGAAGCACTTAGGATGTTGTTTGGATGTAGTTGAAATTACGTAAAAAGTGCTCCGAAGCACTTAGGACGTCGTTTGGATGTAGTTGAAATTACGTAAAAAGTGCTCCGAAGCACTTAGGACGTTGTTTGGATGTAGTTGAAATTACGTGAAAAGTGCTCCGAAGCACTTAGGACGTCGTTTGGATGTAGTTGAAATTACGTAAAAAGTGCTCCGAAGCACTTAGGATGTTGTTTGGATGTAGTTGAAATTACGTAAAAAGTGCTCCGAAGCACTTAGGATGTTGTTTGGATGTAGTTGAAATTACGTAAAAAGTGCTCCGAAGCACTTAGGATGTTGATTGGATGTAGTTTAAATTACGTAAAAAGTGCTCCGGAGCGCTTAGGATGTTGTTTGATTGTAGTTGAAATTACGTAAAAAGTGCTCCGGAGCACTTAGGATGTTGTTTGGATGTAGTTGAAATTACGTAAAAAGTGCTCCGAAGCACTTAGGATGTTGTTTGGATGTAGTTGAAATTACGTGAAAAGTGCTCCGAAGCACTTAGGATGTTGTTTGGATGTAGTTGAAATTACGTAAAAAGTGCTCCGAAGCACTTAGGACGTCGTTTGGATGTAGTTGAAATTACGTAAAAAGTGCTCCGAAGCACTTAGGACGTCGTTTGGATGTAGTTGAAATTACGTAAAAAGTGCTCCGAAGCACTTAGGATGTTGTTTGGATGTAGTTGAAATTACGTAAAAAGTGCTCCGAAGCACTTAGGACGTCGTTTGGATGTAGTTGAAATTACGTAAAAAAGTGCTCCGAAGCACTTAGGATGTTGTTTGGATGTAGTTGAAATTACGTAAAAAGTGCTCCGAAGCACTTAGGACGTCGTTTGGATGTAGTTGAAATTACGTAAAAAGTGCTCCGAAGCACTTAGGATGTTGTTTGGATGTAGTTGAAATTACGTAAAAAGTGCTCCGAAGCACTTAGGATGTTGTTTGGATGTAGTTGAAATTACGTAAAAAGTGCTCCGAAGCACTTAGGACGTCGTTTGGATGTAGTTGAAATTACGTAAAAAGTGCTCCGAAGCACTTAGGATGTTGTTTGGATGTAGTTGAAATTACGTAAAAAGTGCTCCGAAGCACTTAGGATGTTGTTTGGATGTAGTTGAAATTACGTAAAAAGTGCTCCGAAGCACTTAGGACGTCGTTTGGATGTAGTTGAAATTACGTAAAAAGTGCTCCGAAGCACTTAGGATGTTGTTTGGATGTAGTTGAAATTACGTAAAAAGTGCTCCGAAGCACTTAGGACGTTGTTTGGATGTAGTTGAAATTACGT